>NC_068939.1:174049706-174246748 GCF_016801865.2 Culex pipiens pallens
CCTTTACTCATTCCACACATTTCAGCGGACTTAGTCCCGTTGTTTATTTCTGCCAGTCAGCGAGTTCTTCGCGCGTCGTGGTACTCTTAATTTCTTCTTTGCTTCTGCCTAATTGAACTCTAATTCGACCATGTTCGATTTATATTTAGCTATGGTTGTGACTTGCATTGCTAAATACCTTTCTTCACGTTGGTTCGAGATATCTCGCGAGAGAAGAGACAAACAAAAAATGAGCGATTCCGATGCGCACATGTTGCCCAACCAACACACGTTCAAAACGCCTCACCAATACACTCTTGATGGGAGAGATGCCGCCACCTACACACCAGGGTCGCGTTGCATCGCCAACATATCGTACGATGTTGGACGCGTACGGCGCAAGACCGTCTCATCGGATCCATGTGGCTCGCCCCACCCCAACTCCTTCCTTCTCCGCAGACATGGGATGACCTTCTCGCGCGGAGCCGGCTGGAGAAGGGACCCGGTTCTTTTTTTTTGGCAGTACACCGGAGTAAGCAGCGGAAACATGATTTTGCTGCAGAGATTACGACAATGGTTGACGCGATGTACTTGTTGGACAAGCTTCGCGAAAGTTCTCAACATTATTCGCGAAATCGCGAGTCTAAACTTTACTAGGTAGGATATTGTGTGCTTTCAGAAGACATGACTCCACAGCGAGGACAAAAGTATCGATTTCTGGTTAAAGTTTTAACTAGGCCAAACCTGGCGAGGCCAGAGGAGGTGGGCATAACGTGCGTGAGATTGATTACACGTGAGAGGTTTGACCTGTTCAAATATGTATGTAATTCATGGCGGACTGTTGAGTTGTAATTCACCACACTAAACTAGCCATGTAATAAATAACATTCCCTTTGAAGTCGGGTTTAATTGTCGGTGTACAGGACGCCGCACTGTTTTAACATTTTCTGGCGTACATTAAATTTTGCAGCCCAAAACCAGTAATTAAATTGGAAAATTAAAATTCTTTTTCAAATTTTCTTTTCTTGATTTGTGTGCACCTACGTCGAAGACCAAGATTGTTTACTTTTTGCTCTTTGGTCTAACAGTCTTGGTCTGACAGATTTGGTCTGACAGCTTTATCATGGAGTTTGGTCTGGTCTAGGCGAGGGATAGGACACAGCACCTTCCTGGTTTAAACAAGCTCTTTACGAAGTATATCTCTGGTATAGCGAAACAGTGAAACTAACGTGAGAAAAGCTGGACTACTAGGATGGTGAGACGATCTTAACTCTCATTTACAGTAGAGCTGCAATTCAATGTCAGCACCTTGATATAACATCGCTTACCAGCAATTATTGGTTTGGGTGTAGCTTACCAAGCAACCAACCACTTGAATTTGACTTAATTAATTTTGACTCAATTTAAGTAGGTAAGTACCAAAATTTGTAGATGCAATTTTTTTTCTTCTAAAAATCAATCAATAACCAAGATTCCTTCTGCACCACTACCGTCCAATCAATCAAACTCGCCAGATATTTGCTCCGCACTTCAATTGCTCCGGACCGATCCCAATTAACCCAATTCACCGCCATCAATTGACGCGCGCTGATAAGATTACCGAGCGCGAGCGCGAACTCTTTTGTAATATCTGGCCGCGGTCCGATCAGATGCGTGCGAAACCGGTTCAAACCGGCGCCCAAAACTGACCAGCATGATTAATGGCGCCACGACGTTATTGTGCGATGAGTTGCGACCCTGAACGTGACCCACGAACATCAACAAAGACTACAAAAAAAAATCGTCGCCAACTTTGTTTACATCCGATGTCGTCCGATCGAAGCGCAAAGATCGGCGCCGCGATGCTCGGTGGGAGGTTGAACGAAGTACGAGAATCTTTGAAGTGAACTTTGGAAGAGCGAAGATCGCCGGCCAACCAAGTTCAAGTTCAACTCGACGGACTGGGTCTTTTGTGCCCGGGGTAAGATCGCTGAATGTCTTGATTGAAAGAGGTCTACGAGGCAACTCTATACATCAATTGAGCGGGCGATTCTGAAGTCCAACAACCGGTTGTACGATACGCTTTTTGCTTACGTGATAATTGATAGGTTGTTTGGGAATACATCGTGATTTGTTGATTGGCGTTGTTCAGTTTGAGCGATGTTTGTCTTCCAATGGATGTTTTCAAAACACGTCTTGGCTTCAACACCTCAAGCAAGTTGTCTTTCAGTGCAAACAAATAAATTAACTTTCGCGAATGTCTCCAAAGACCACCACCAAGCAGGTTGCTGCCGTCCGGCGAAAGACCATTCACTGCGAGCTTTCAACTCCAGAAAGTAGCGGTACCTGCGGCGATTGTACGATTCCATTTCGGTGTTTTTTCCGCGCATCATCATCGTCCATAGTGGGAGGTTCCTTCAACCTGAATATCGCGGTAAACGCAAAACCGGTTTCCAGACAAAAATTCTTGTTCGATCGAAGCAAGGAATTCAACTGCGTAGATTCACCTTTTTCTTAATGTTATGTTTTATTCAATCTATTACCTCTAATCATGCAACCTTGTGCTAACTCCACGCTATTTAAGGCGGTTTGTAGGGTAGTTTTCATTGGGCAAAGTTCCTGCTCGAAACCCTTTTCAATGTCGGATGTATGCGCAGGTTTCCGCGTAGTGATCCTCAAGGGTGTTGACGAGCCCCATTAAGTCGAATAAATACACCCGTTGATCATACACCGTGACCTCATAATGGTGTGCTTCCTGATCGCCGACGCGACGCCACGTGGGAGATCGGTTGAGCTCACGTGGAATATACAATCTTATGCAATGTTCCAGATAAAAGTGGCTAAAAAGTAGTTTCGAAGTTGGTGTAATTTAATCGACTCAAATTGATAATTTCTAAAACACCAACTGATATCATCACTTATAGAACTCTTCGTTCACAGCTGCTCTAAACCCCCCCTTGAACCTTACTCTGGTCCAAAGTGCACCGAAATTCTTCTGCGGCGTTTGTACCGATTTAGTAGCAGAGTCGAGGACACCACAAACCCCGCGCAACCAAAGACAGTGTCCGTCAAGTTTGTCGTGTCCCCCGAACGTTTTATAAATACTTTCTTGGCTCGCACGATTCGAGACTGAAGACTGTTTGAAGAAAGGTAAGAAGAAAGAAAACGTCACTTTTAAAAATGTGAGCTAACCTAACACACATAACGCATTCGTCAATTTCGTCAATGTCTGGGCGGTGCTGCACCGTAACGAAGATTTGCACAGTAAAAAATAGAAGTTTTATCATTTTTTTAAAGACAAATTCGTCCCTTGGAACTTGGGTTACAAATCTGGCAATTTTTTTAACTAAGGTCGAACTTTTTTACTGTGCGTTGCGTCCGTCAACGAGAAAAAAACAGCAAGTGGACAGTAAAAAGCACGTGTTGCATAACCTGGTGGTACGACCACCGCGGCCAAAGTCTCATGATCACTGGCTCTGTGTCCTCGTTATTTTTCTGTTTTTATTTGTGTATGTTTACTTTTCTTGTTACAGATGTTTATGGCCAAAGTCCTTTTTTTGGTACGTAGAATTAGAGTTGACAATGTTTTGACTTCGGAGAATTCTACAGTTCAGGGATTTAAAAAAAAAATCAGCTTGTCATGTTTGCGTTTCTGGAGTTGAGTGGAGTGCGAAATGGAGCTACTTTTTGTTCTAAGAAAAACATGCTTTTAATTACTTTGTATTCACAATTTTTCCGTCGGCTCACATTGGAAAAGATGAAAAAATACATCCCATTTTTATCCCAAAAAATTGTGAAATCTTCATATTCTGTGATGGTGCCTCTAATTCAATAGAGTAATTTACGTGCGTATGTATTGCGTGTACGTACACGAAAATAAAGTGAGGTTAAATTTTGTCAGCCAGCAAAATCAAATGGTGCGCTAGTGTGCGTACGTGAAACGTCATAAAGCTCTATAGCCGCTGGTCGGCAACGAAATTACGGGAAAGTATACACAATTCCATTTGAAAAGGGCACAAACCGAAAAAAATCCGATCGGGCTCAAATTTTTTTAGGGGGTTTCTTGGCCAAAATAATTTGACCCGTATTTTTTTGTTTGGCCATTAGGGTGACCTACACTAGAGTGGTCCCAAAAATGGCAATTTTCGTAAATTTTCGCAAAAACCACATTTTTCAAAAAATCCTAGCTCCGAACCATTTCACCCGATTTTAGTTGTCTTAGATGCAAGTGAAAGGTGTTTAGTTGGCCTTTCAAGGAAAAAATATTTGAGGACCGAAAAAACTAGCCAAACATTTGAAAAAGTCGTATGAAAACTAACAATGGCGTTTTAACCGTGTCTGGGCCAAAGAGCCTATGTCTGAAAATATGTTTATCGGATACCTCGGAAAATTTTAGATTACATACTAAAAAATGGGAGAAGTTCATTAACAGGATTCTGAGATATGATTTTTTGAAAATAAAATCCGTGTTTTTCGACGCGAGGCGCGCAAAATCAAGAAAATGACGAAAACAGGTTTCACTAAAACTGCGATAACTTTAAAACCAAAAGTTACGTCTTTTTATTACGAAAATCCTAAGACAGCTAAAATCGGTTGAAATGGAGCGGAGTTATGATTTTTCGAAAAATGTGGTTTTTGCGAAAATTGACGAAAATTGCCCCTATTGGGACCACCCTAGCACGGTGTAGGTCCCCCTAATGGGCAAAAAAAAATCGGGTCTAATTATTTTGGCCAAGAAACCCCCACAAAAATGTTGTGCCCGATCGGAGAACTTTTTTTGCGGTTTATGCCCTTTTCAAATGGAATTGCTGTATAGATATTTATTTTTTCGTAATTCGATTATCCGAAGTGAAAAATTCCGAAAAAAATCATTTTCATCGAAAAAACACCAAAAATGTTTTAAAAACTATGCCATTTCCAACTCGACTAAAAATTGTGGAACATGTCATTTTTTTCAAATTTAATGTACTTATCAAAACTATTTTTCGTATAATGGCGATAACTCGTGATGGTTATAAGCAAACTTCTTATGTTTATATGTCGTTTTTTTGTTATTGTCTGCTCTACAACTTTGTAGAACATTGTCACACTTAAAAAAATACCCTGCAAAGTTTATCAAAAACATCTTAAAATTTGTAATGTAGATTTGCAGTTCATTAAATTTCGGTTAAAATGACAGGTTCAAAAAAAAAAAAAAAAACAGTTAAGTAACGAAGAAAGGCAGAGTTTTTAAAATTATTTTTTGTGTGTTTTTTCGATGATTTTTTTTCGATTTTACATAAAAGTTCCTTTGACACCAAATTTTCATCATCACCTTTGCAGGCTGCAAATTATTGGAAAACTTTTCTTTTTTCGCATGTTCAAAAATTGAAGGGGTCGTACCGCCGCCCCTCCGTCACGAGATCACAAAAAACGGACTTGCTGTGTTAGTTGGCGGAAAATTACCCATCTGATATAAGGCTCACGAATATTGAATAGAACTTTTCCTGTAGATAATGGACAGGACAATTAATTATACTATTTTTACTTCTTAAGTAATTTTAATTTTTTTTCGAAGCAGTTTTCAAAATATGACAATAATTGAACTTTTAGGAATATTAAATTTTGATATTATAGAATCATTTGGAATAACCCATTTTACCCTCCTTTCCTGTTTTAGGCAAAAAAGTTTATTTTAATTAGAAGTTTATGATACTAAAAATTGCAAAACAAAATTAGTTTAATTTTGTAATATTTAAAAGAATTTTAATCAGCTGAACGATTCTGCTATACCAATTTAACTGAGATTGTAGAAAGCAGCACATCCTAAACGGCATATTTAACTTAAGTACAGTAAGTAAAATAAGTGAAGCAAAATTGCGTTTGATGTCAAAATGCATTAATAATTTTCTTTCAACATGTTTTGTATTTTTTACCTTGATTAAATAAAAAATACATAGTTTTGAATTTTTCTCACGCAATTTGCATGCAATTTGTTTATTGTTATTTTGATAAATTTTACAGAGATTCTAAAATATAATAGCTCAAACTGCTTTTAATTTTCTTCCATTGATGTTTGGAATAACGTTCTGAACATATGAACATATGTTGTACTCGTTATCAATTCGTCGCATCGTGGTTTTCAACGAGAAGTGCAAGCTCTTCTGCACCCAAACCACAACTTTGTGCTCCCTAACCTAGGGCAACACAAACTCGGTTCGGTCCTTTTCCCCCATCCGGAGAAGTTCAGTGCACGCGAACCCGGACAAAGCAGCAGTACGGAAAGCACCAAAGAAGCGAGACCTAATTCCGCGCCGGCCCAAGCAAGATGCATCGATTGTTTTTTTGTTTTTTTCTCTCGCTCTTTATTTTTCAGTGTAGTTGTGGCGGTGGAATAAGAATCGAAGAAGAAAGAAGGCAAATAAATTGCAAGAAACGGCAAAGAAAGAGTTGCAAAACCTGTTTTTTTTGTTCGTGCCGGCAGCTTTTGTTGTTGTTTTTCTGCACCTTAAGAGTAGATGGGAGTGTGGTTTATGTTGAAACACTCACACCGAAACGTGGACCTTGACGAGAAAGCTCATAACTGAGTGTTGTGGTACCGAGAAGCATTGAGCATTGAAAGATGGACGGAATGGGGTTGCTGGAGCCATAAATGTTTAGTACGCGGATGGGCACAAACTGCGCAGTTGCTAATCCATGGTAATTGATGCATCGTGCAGCATTACTTACCGAACGTCGAAGATTTGACCTCAAAACTTCACCGGTCCAGATGTCGCGGAGTTCGTGGACTCCATAAGGTGATCCCACTTATCGACAAGATCATAATTTCTACGGTACATACAAGGTAGACTTTGAAGAGCCCCGTTCTGAACAAAGCAAAATTATGAAGCTCGAGTAAGCTTCCACTCGACGTGTTCCAGGAACTCCGGACCGTGACAGTCAGCGTAAAATTGATACTTAGTCGCGGGTAATGGGCTGAGCGCGGAATCGCGAGTTGTACTTTGAACCGCAACACGTGATTCTCGTGCATCTGTCTGGTCTCGGTTTTATCTCTCTGACCGGTTAGTTGTTGGGATTTCGCGTGTGCGAGTGCGAACAAGCTGAGCTGGTAGTGTTGAGCTACAGTCTGCGCACTCTGAATGTATGCAGCAGCGGTGAAGGTCCGACGAGATTTTGCTGTAATCTCAGCTGTTGACCGAGATCGACCGCGACCGGTGGGTGAGCCGATGGAAGGGACTATGCTGTTTACAAAATACAAAAATACAAAAATACAAAAATACAAAAATACAAAAATACAACAAAAATACAACAAAAATACAACAAAAATACAACAAAAATACAACAAAAATACAACAAAAATACAACAAAAATACAACAAAAATACAACAAAAATACAACAAAAATACTACAAAAATACAACAAAAATACAACAAAAATACAACAAAAATACAACAAAAATACAACAAAAATACAACAAAAATACAACAAAAATACAACAAAAATACTACAAAAATACAACAAAAATACATCAAAAACACAACAAAGATACAACAAAAATAAAACAAAAACACAACAAAGATACAACAAAAATACAACAAAAATACAACAAAAATACAACAAAAATACAACAAAAATACAACAAAAATACAACAAAAATACAACAAAAATACAACAAAAATACAACAAAAATACAACAAAAATACAACAAAAATACAACAAAAAATATATAACAAAAATACAACAAAAATACAACAAAAATACAACAAAAATTCAAACAAAAATACAACAAAAATACAACAAAAATACAACAAAAATACAACAAAAATACAACAAAAATACAACAAAAATACAACAAAAATACAACAAAAATACAACAAAAATACAACAAAAATACAACAAAAATACAACAAAAATACAACAAAAATACAACAAAAATACAACAAAAATACAACAAAAATACAACAAAGATACAACAAAAATACAACAAAAATACAACAAAGATACAACAAAAATACAACAAAAATACAACAAAAATACAACAAAAATACAACAAAAATACAACAAAAATACAACAAAAATACAACAAAAATACAACAAAAATACAACAAAAATACAACAAAAATACAACAAAAATACAACAAAAATACAACAAAAATACAACAAAAATACAACAAAAATACATCAAAAATACAACAAAATTACAACAAAATTACAACAAAATTACAACAAAATTACAACAAAATTACAGCAAAAATACAACAAAATTACAACAAAATTACAACAAAGTATAAATACAGTCCAGACTCGATTATCCGATCGTCTCAGAAAAATTTCACTTCGGATAATCGAATAACGAAAAAAAATATTTTTTTTTGTCTTATTTTTGATTGTTGAGATTTGGTATGACCCCTACACTACTCTAAAATGATTAAGAATTTTTAAATTCAAAATGGCGGTTGTGAAATACTGAAAAAAAGCAATTGGTAATTTTTAAGGCAATGAATCATTAAAATTTCACTAAAATGGTGTCACAGAACTCTAATTTAATGTTAAAAATAAGAAAATAAAAAAAAAATGTTCGTGCTTCGATTATCCGAAGTCCCACATACTCGAACTTCGGATAATCGAGTCAGGACTGTACAAAATAAAATAAATAAAATTTCTTTGCTTCAGATTGTAATGGATGCCGACTCAGTCCTAACCAGGTCCCAGTACCGAAAAAGACCTAATAAAAATAATGTTATGAAATTTTTTTAAAAGGATGTCATTATGAAAACTTATGGCTGATACATCAGGGTTCGCAAAATATAGAACTTTTCTTCAAAACATCGCTCCACAAGCTGAATATTGTTCCTTGCGCTATTTTAGGGCTCAGGGGCAAATATGAGCAAAATCGGTCGTAATTTACCCATTGATACTCGAAGGTGATGATTGTATGAGAAAAATAAAAAAAAAATCATGAAAAGCCCAATTTTCTTACTGTTTGGTCTGGACAGTGCGCTACTTCCATCTAAATATTCCCGAAAGGGAGATTCTCATGGAAAATTCAATGCTCTACAACTTTGTAGAACATACCAAAACAGTAAAAATTGAGCCTGATAAGTTATTGCCGATTTACAAATGTATTTTTTTATGAAAAATATTTTTATTAAGCCTTTTTTCAAACTCAACCACACGTCCTTATCACACTCCTTCCTCCTCGCCCTCACAACAAGTAATTGATTGATTACAAGCTCGATGGCCCTCATCCAAGTCAAACTAACCCTTGCTCAAGGAGCAGCCGAGGGGGTACAAAGTACGCTCTCAAACACGCACTATTACGGCTTAAAATCTCAGCCGTAGAGGAAAATTAAGATTGAGTAGTTGCTGCCGTCGCGTGAAGTGTGCAACTGCATCAAACCCAAGGCAGTCCACTGACGCCGCACAGTAGTTGAGCTGCGCGAAGGAAATTGGAAAATTACCCACAGCCCAACATTAGGATGCGGGTCACGTGGTTGACCGGTTAGAACTTGGCGGACAAAATTAGAGAGCAGCAACTTTTGACTGTTGAACCGGTTTGAAACGAACTCCGATCTCCGAGCCGAGATCCTTCAACGGAAGTGTCCGCTTTGTGCCAACTCACTTGCTGACCGTTGGACCTGCTGAATTGACGCAAATTCTTGCGAGAAGTGTAAACAGTCGCCTCCTTCTCATCGTGATTGTTGTTTTTTTTGGTGCCAACTAAACACTTATGCTCATCTTCTTCGTTTTGTTTTTCTCTTTTTCAGGTTTCGACTGCGGTGGACCTTCGAAACTGTCAGTACAACTCTTGGTGCGTTGACGGGATGAGCTCGTCGTGAACGTTCGTCGTCCTGGTATAACACTTATTAGTTGGTCCAAAAGTTACACAAAACAAAGTATCGATGGAAATCGCGGAAAAGTGAGTGTTGCAAGAAGAAGCTATCATCCGTTCATCATCATCGCCAGTTTGTTTTTCTGTGTGTGTGTATTTGTGTGCGTGTCCCTCTGTCGGAGAAAGCAAAAAGGAAACATTTTGTGATCCCACAAAAAATCATCAGAGTACTCATCTAAAAGATCGATCATCTGCAAGCGCACTACGTTAAAGCCCAGAGGATAAGCTTAAGTTTAGTGGATAAGCAAAAAGAGATAGGAGGCCGTGCGTGCGGTCGTTGCAATTGGTCCAAACCAGCTCAAAACGAGTTCGTCAAAAATGTTTATCGAGGAAGATGTTCAGTAAGTAACAACATTTTGGGTGCACTAAAGTTTTTGGTTGTTTGCTGCATGAACTAATAACTATTTACTAATATGGTTTCATTTGTTTTCCTTTGTTTGTTTCTGCAACTAATTTTAATTTTTTTTTTCATTTGATTGCATGCACTAACGAAAATAAACATCAGATTAATTTGAAAATCTTTATTTTCTTCATAAGTAAAAACCCTTTTTGACGAATATATTTTACTAGATTGAATCTTTTTATGATAACAACAACAAACAGTTTATTTTTTAGCCTTTATCAATTACCTTTTGAATAATTGGTCAAAGAAAAATACATAAAAAGGAGAATAATAGGGCAAATATCCTCATATTGGACCTAATACCTATACTGGACCCAAGTGGAGGAATTATGTTGATAACGCTTTCAAAATGATTCCTCTTGATTGCTTGCTTGAAGAATAAATCCAGAATTCTGCACAAAAACGGTATTTTTATATATTTTTTCAGGGCAGTGTTGCCATTTTTTTGGACATAGTACCGTAAAACGGGGTGACTTTGATAGCCGGGGTGACTTTGATAGATTTGCGATTTTTCCGCAAAATTAAGAGTACAATTAAAATACGTAAGGAATGGTTTAGAAACATGCTGACCGTTGTAGAGAAGTGTTCAAAGTAACTCAAGAAGAACTTTTTACAAAATTTTGACAATTTTAAAAAGTTAGTTAACTATAGTTAAGAAAATGTTGCTGAAAGTCATTATTTTAAACTTCTCAAAGTGTCATGATTTTCTCAATGAACATGATTTTGAATCGGAAAACGGAATGGATTTTCGGATTCTTTGGACAATTTTCCACTAGGAGTAGGTTTAAAAAGTTTGTAAATAATAAATAATATGTGTTTTTGAAACACAATTAAAAAAAATCTCCAAATTTATAGACAATTTCAGTTGAACAAATTTCATGTAAAATGTGAAAACTTGTGATTCGTGCTTCGAATTCAGTATAAAATGCAATTAAATCGATAATTTTATAAACAAAACTAGTTTTGACAAATTTCAGGCAAAATTCCAACTTTTTAACAATTTTACCTAAAATTTGTATGTATTTTGCTTAAAAGCTTATACACTTAGTTAACTAAATATAAATATTGATTTTTTTTCTTAAAAACTATATCAGCTACTTTAGTGATGGTATTTAGCGTACAAATAAAGTTTGAACATCTTAAATATGATTTTAACAAGAAAAACTAAGGCTATCAAAATCACCCCGGCGTTTAAACTTAGAATTTTTAACGTAACTATTTTTCTAAACATTATTGCAAAAACTTTTTTTCCGAAAAAGTGCATGGACTTTGTGTGGCCTACCCCAGTACATGATTTAAAAATAAAAATCTTGAGAAAAACCTTACCTGTTGGAAAATATTCCAAAAACAAATTGAAATTCTATCAAAGTCACCCCGGTTTACGGTATAATTTATTAACTTTTGAAAACATTACCAAAAACCAAAAAAAAAATCTTTATTTGAAATGGAATTAAAAGCTGTTTGCATAAAATTTCATGAATAACACCGTTTTCGAGATAAATCCACTCCACTCTGTGCTCTTTTGTTCTAACTAGTTAGATAACTCAGCAAGCTTAGCAAAAGAGAGCACGATTTGTAAAAATTGTGCAATTTTTCAAGCTTTTTCAAGAGTTCGCGTAGTTGCCAATGCCAGAAAATATTAGAAATATAAAAAAAATAGAAAATTCCCGTAAGTTTTGTTTACAAAACTTTTAAGATTAGAGCTCTGGTTGCTAAAATACAGCCACAGAAAGAAAAAAAAATAAAAAAAAACAAATTAGATTTTTTTTTATTTAAAAATATACGGTCAAATGACAAATGCCAATATCTCAGCTACTATTGATCCGATTTTTGACGTAAAAATTAAACTTACGTGAAATTTTGTCATCAAAATTTAAATGTTTTATTTTTATTATATCTTAGTTCTTTTCAAATTTGAGTCTCGAATTTGAAATTAAGATAGAATTCCTAATCATAATGATCTGTAAATTTCAAATTAGTTTAACTTCTTGACATTGAAATTCGGATCAATAGTAGCTGAGCTATCGGCATTTGAAAGATGAATGCTATTTGGGAGATTATCAAAAATCCTCTTTCTTCCTGTTTATTTTTTGTGGCAGTATCTGAAAATGAAAAAAAAAGTTGCTATGGGGCGCGGGTTCGATTCCCGCCTTATCCTCCTGGCCTTCTATCGGATGGGGAAGTAAAACGTCGGTCCATTTGCGTATAAGAGGTTTTGAGTGACTCACCACACATAACCTTCGGACGCCTAGAAATGAGCAGAAACTTGCAACAGAGCCCACAAAAGACCCGGGGGTCGTTAAAGTGGATTGCTTTGCTTTTTATGTTAACACTTGTAGCCCCAACGGGGTCAAAAAGTTGGAAGTGTAATTTCACCGGCTCATACAACCCTTGCAAAAAAAGTTGGAAATGCCTTTTATTGTAACTTAAAGTAGACGCATTAGTTTTGGATCTACCTTGTTGTAGGTAATTCTTGACATCCTTCCGGATCGAATGCAACAAGAATAATCCAAATCTGTTGAGTTTTCGCCGAGATACAGCCGGATGAAGTTGCATTTCCAACTTTTTTGACCCCCTTGGCTTCGCGTAAGTTTTGACCCCGTTGGTGCTTTTCGAATCTTAGTCCAATTGTGGAATTAAAAATATATAAAAATGGTTAAAATTAGGTTTTGGTATTTTTTTAAAAAAATGGCAACACTGCCAATTATGTTTTACCCATTCTTGACCAAAGCTTAAAAGTTGTCTTTGTTGACTAATAAAACATAAAAAAATTCAAAAAATGTGAGCAGAACGCTCATATCTATTTTTTGTGAAAAAAACCAGTTTAAAAGTCACCCTTGATGACGGTATCTAATTGTTTGAAAATCTGTATCTTGGGAACGGAATTTCCTATCAACTTGGGCGTCATCCATAAAGTATGTCACGCAAAAATCGGCCAAAATTAACCCCCCCTCCCCCATATGTCACACTTTGTCACACAAGGTTGAACCCCCCCTCAAAAAGTACGTCACATTTTGCCAGACCACCCCCCCCCCCTTGTTTTCGATGGGATTTTTTTATAGCTTTTACATCATTAAACTTTCATAATTTTGATATTTTTGGCAATTTTAATATGAAAAAAAATGTTAAATTATTCTAATTATACATTTTTTAGGATAAACATTGAAATATAATTTTTTTTTGTATCTTTTTTAAAAATAAAAGACCTGGTATAACATTCAAGTATTAAAAATCTTGAAAACTTTTTTTCAAAGCTTTGTATCTAATAAGTTCAAACCATTCCCAAGCAGGGGTAAATAACACGGGAATACCAAATTTTGCTATTACTTGGGCAAATAACAGGAACCAAAATGTGCCCTTGGTTGCCCAGTAATAGATGGTAAAATACCATGATATCATACCAAAGTCTAGTATGTGGAAGGGCACAACAATACCAAACCATGTTATTCCAAGGGTAAAATAATACCTCAAAATAAAACCATTTCAATACCAAGTTGAGGTCTTCTGGATTTTCGAACATGGCTTGAATACCAAAACTTGGTATTGCCATGGTTTAATTTTTAGGTATTCCCGCGCCCTTGGAAAATCAGATTTTGGTATTCCTGTGGTCTTCCAAATACATGATTTTGGTATGATTTCATGGTATTTTACCATCTATTACTGGGCAACCAAGAGCACATTTTGGTCGCTGGTATTTGCACAAGAAATACCAAAATTTGGTATTTTCATGACATTTTTAGTGCAACAGTTGCAGTTAGTGAAAAAACGGAAATGATCCATATGCAACAGCCAAATCTACTCACCTGATGATTCCATGTTTTTCTTAGTGATATTCTTCACCACATTGAATGCATTTGTCATTGATGAACGGCCTGTGCTTAAAGTTCTTAAAGATTCTAAAAAATAACAAGATTGAAAAATAAGTGTTATTCAAATGAAACTGGATTGAAATTCACCAAAATTCTATAATCTGTCGATTGACTCGTTTTTCAAAGTATTTGGTTATCCCAACTTAGAGAAATTTCAACGTTATAAAAAAATCTTAGTGGGTATATAAAAAAAATTAAAATCAGCTTTAACATTTTTGGGTTTCAAGTCATTTTAGCGAAAAATTAATTATCTCATCAAAATTTATAAAAAAAATTCCCATAGTTTCAGAGGAATTTGATGAAACCTTTCAATACCAAAATAATACCTAAATGTGGCATCCTGACTTAGAAAATTTTCCACAATGTCATTTCATTTCTTTAAGGGGTATATCAAAAATGTTTGAAATCAAGTTTGAAATTTCCGGTTTTCAATGAAAGCATTCGCTTTGAGACATCATTTTAGCGCAAAATTAATTATTTTGTCAAAATTGGTCAAAATTTTCCCATAGTTTCAGAGGAATTTGATAAAACACTTTAATACCAAAATAATACCAAAATGTGCCATCCTGACTTAGAAAATTTTCCACAATTTCAAGTCATTTCTTTATATCAAAAATGTTTAAAATCAAGTTTGAAAGTTCCGGTTTTCAATGAAAGCATTCGCTTTGAGATATCATTTTAGCGCAAAATGAATTATTTTGTCAAAATTGGTCAAAATTTTCCCATAGTTTCAGAGGAATTTGATAAAACACTGTAATACCAAAAGAATACCAATATGTGGTGTTCGACCATTGACAAATTCTGCAAATTTGCAATATCAAAACAATACCTTTAATTGGTATGATACCACATTTTGCTCTTGCATAATCCTTAAGACAAATTTTAAAGGGTTCAGGAATACCAAAATTTGGTATTGATACCAGAGAAAGGTATTATTACGCATTTCCCTTGTTATTTACCCATGCTCGGGTTTAATGCAGTTTTCTTATGAACACCCTGCTTTCAAAGCATTTATTTTTAATCAAGCAAGAATTAGCAAAATATTGAAGTTCCAGCTGAAAAAAAAGTGACTATTCAATAAATTATAATGTGATACTGTCATCAGGGGTGACATTGGGTCTGGGGGGTGAGTTTGGGTCATACAAAAATGCAGAAATTTGTATGACCCAATCTCACCCTCAGACCCAATGTCACCCCTGATGACGGTACTTCTAAAAAATAGTAAGAAAACAATTTTAGAAAAGAGGATTTAATTAAATTGTGTACATTTCAAATTAATATTATGCAATCATAAAAAAAAAACCTAGCGTGACGTCACAATCTCGAAAACCCCCCCTCCCCCCTTCGTCACATCTTGTCACACCTTCGGTAACCCCCCCTCCCCCCCTAAGAGCGTACGTACTTTATGGATGACGCCTTGGTGTTTTCGTCAAAGTTGTAGTTAGGAGTCCTTAGGACAATTCTGGGAAAAAATTAAACACTTAGAAAACACATTTTTTTATTTCACAAAATACAAATTTGCACAAAAACAATATTTTTCAGAAATTTTCATGTTTTGTACGGCCGTTGCAAATATTTTTCAAAGTTTATGTCGAAACTCTCCCCCACCCTTCTGTCTTCCAAATTGGTCCGAAAAGTCGGCAAAAACATATTTTTCCTAAAAACTTCAAAATTTGAATGAAGATAGAAGTCAAATTAATTGAAAACAATCTAAAATGCATTTTTCTGCATTGACAATCATATTTACCACACTCAAAAAAATGAGTTCGCGTAAACGTGAACAGAGTTCATGCCACCGAGAACCAGGAAGAAAACTGTTCAACTTCTATAGTGCATTGCACCATGAAAGTGAACAGTTTTCTTCCTGGTTCTCGGTGGCATGAACTCTGTTCACGTTTACGCGAACTCATTTTTTTGAGTGCATGTTTGGGCTGGATTAATCATATTATGATTTTTTTTTATGAAATTCCAATGCACAGCACCACAAAAACTTTTTTTCCGCAAAAATTTAAATTTTTGTCAAGACTTAGATATTTTGGAAACTAATGATTGCAAAACAACTGGACAAGTGTATAATAAATTTAAAAACTCTTAAAAAAAATATTTGCAACGGCCTATTATCAACAAAGACAACTTTGGAGAAAACATGTTTTGCTATGTTGCCATTATTTTGAAAAAAACATGATTTTGGAAAACTTTTAAAATATGACAAAAATAAACCCATGGCCAAAAATAAACCCATTGCGATCCTTAATGACGATAACTTTAGCAGCTGTCAAATTTGCATGGAACATTGTATGGACCAACTAATTATTTCTTTGGTAATATCGAAGTACTCACAAAGTTGTATCCAAATTTAAAAAAATCAAAAGATAATCATGGCTGAAACCCTCGAGAATTGCCCATTACTAGGTTCTATATAGGGACATCTACCCTATTTTACCCTTATCTGACTGAAACTAGACAAAGAAAGTTGCAAAAATTTTTGGTGAAAAGTTGTCAGAGCATAATTTAAATATCTTGAGTTTTTTTTTTGAAAAGGTCCTATAAGCTATTGTCTTTCATATGTTTATAGGACCTATTCAAAAAAAAAAAAAAAACTCTGGATATATAAAAAATGCTTAAAACCGCAGGGTTATTAAAAACGTAAAAAAATGAAATTTTAAGCACAAAAAAAAGGTGTGAAAACTCCTTATGAGTGCATAACACTCAATTAATGTTATCCTGCAACCATAAATTGGCAAAATAAATCAACAGTTTTTTTTTCTGTAAATTAATTATAAACCTTTTTTTGAACCTTTAGAATCACGTTTTATGAAGTAAACTTGTGTTTAACACCTGAACTCTCAAGCTCGATAAAATTAGGAATTTCCATAAAAAATCCCCCTTTTCTCGAGCTTGGGAGTTTAGATGTTAAATGAAAATAAAAAGTTTACCCGCTTTAAATTGTTCCAAAACCAATCTTCTGTCATTTTTCTGAAATCTTTCGAATTATTCCTTTGCTTGTTGTGATTAATGAAAATAAATAGTAAATTTGTAATTAAATTAATTTGAAACAAGCTATTCCTGCAAACCTCGTCAAACGTCATCCTATTATCACTTTTGACATAGCATTAAAGCATTCATCAATTAGTTTTTTTTTCTATCCCAAAGTAAGCAATTAACGTTCCTTTGTTGATTTTTAGAAAAAATAGCGTTGCTTTACTGGTGCAAAACTGATGTTCCCTTTATTAAAATAAATCAAAAACAAGCGAATGGTTCTTCTTAAATTTTACAAATGAAAAGATTACATGAAATATATTATGTCAGATATTTTATCTTGAACGATCGTTATCGATTAAGTTCTAATTAATTTAAATCTCTCGCTTAATCCATCTTCCAAAACATGCCAGCTTCTCAATTTATAACACCAGGCGATAAAATCTAAAACTGCTGATAATAAGCGCGATAATGTAAATCTTGTCTACTTCAAAGAACTCAACCTGCAAAAATGCATCAGGGCAGGTTGGTCAAGCTTAATTGAACTGTGGCGATCCGATAAATGTGATTACGTCGTTATGAAGTGCCTGTTGCGTCACGTCATGCTTTGCGTTCGTTATAGCTGCTTATTTTTTTTTGCAGAGGATAATTTTTCGCGAAGGTCACCGTTTTTATCTAATCTCGCCGACCCCACTGAGATTTCATGATCTGGCAGGGTAGGCGTTCCGATTGTTGTTATTTTATTTTTTTCGGAGAAGTTTTTGCTATCTAGTTCTAAAGTGGTCTCACAATAGAGTCACCTACCCTACCCCAGCAGTGGTAACATCCTGTCGAATCCACGGTGGCTCGCTCGTGTTATCTCTGCAGCTAGCAAATCAACTCTTGCGATAAGGATACCACGAAGCCTAAGCCAAGCTCTAAGCCAGTGCCACCGGGGCGAGTTCAGTTCAACGCTTGACTTGCTTCGGTTAAGTAAAGTTTCTTGAACCCCCCTCCTCGACGGTGACGGTGACGCGGGGTGACGACCGTTGGGTAACCGTGTCGTGGTGTGTCGTGAAGTGAAGTGGTCAAGAGTGAAAGATCTTGAGAGGGTTGTACGCGCGGTTGCGAAAGATCAGAGCCGCCGAGGAGTGACCAGAGTTTGGCCCGACTTTCCTTTCTGTTTTTTTGGATTTGGGTCGGCTTGGAACTGAGTGAAAAGTAAGAGTTTTGTTGATCATTTTAAGTGGTGGGAACTAGAAAAGCGTTAAATCTTAGGCAAAAGTTGGTGTGCGAAATTTTGGCTTTTGAATCATTCTCTGAGCGTTATAATGTGTGCATTACAAACCTTATAGCAGCCAAGCCCACTGCGTTCAGTTTACCGTTGAAATGGGTTTAGTTTGAGCTCGGAGTGTTCAAAAATCAACAAAGTTTTGAATTGTTGGTGTTGGTGCTCCAGGATCCCAGGGATGGGGCACAGCTTTTCCACAAAGCCTGGGATATTGTTTGCCGATGATAATTATATTTGATAAAATTTTGCAATACGCAAGTTTATCAAAATCTACGTTGAAATTTGAACGTGTGATTGATTTGTTCTTTCTTTTTGCCACTTTGTTTCAGTTCACCCCGTAAAGCTTGTTTTAGACAATTTATTGAACAAAAATGTCCTTTTTTATCATTTAAGATTAAGTCAAAAGGCGAAAATGCGAGTAATTTAAGACAGCTCCATTTTGTTTATTGAAGCATCTTTAAAACAAAAAGCATTACAAATTGTTGGCACACGAAAACGAAATTCTAGAAGTGCCTAAGATTTTATAATCAAAATTAATTAAAAATTTATCATACCTGATGTAAAAAAAGGCCCAATGTTTCGGAATTTGATTGAAAGCAGAAAAAAAAAACACAAGATATATATTTTTTAATGGCCATTGCAAATTTTACTTCTGGTTTTTGTCCATCCATTAAAAACTTGTACCGTAAAACGAGGTGACTTTGATAGGATTTCGATTTGTTTTTAGAATATTTTCCAACAGGTAAGGTTTTTCTCAACATTATTATTTTTAAAACATGTACTGGGGTAGGCCACACAAAGTCCATGCACTATTTCGCAAAAAAAAAGTTTTTTCAAAAATGTTTAGAAAAATAGTTACGTTAAAAATTCTTAGTTTAAATTCCGGGGTGACTTTGATAGTCATAGTTTTTCTTGTTAAAATCACATTTAAGATGTTCAAACTTCATTCATACGTTAAATGTACCATCACTAAAGTAGCTGATATAGTATTTAAGAAAAAAAATCAATGTTTATATTTAGTTAACTAAGTGTATAAGCTTTTAAGCAAAATACATACAAATTATAGGTAAAATTGTTAAAAAGTCGGAATTTTGCCTGAAATTTGTTAAAACTAGTTTTGTTTATAAAATTATCGATTTATATTGCATTTTATACTGAATTCAAAGCACGAATCACAAGTTTTCACATTTTACATGAAATTTGTTCAACTGAAATTGCCTATAAATTTAGAAAGTTTTTAAAATTGTGTTTCAAAAACACATATTATTTATTTTTTACAAACTTTTTTAACCTTTTTCTAGTGGAAAATTGTCCAAAAAATCCGAAAATTCATTCCGTTTTCCGATTAAAAATCATGTTCATTGAGAAAATCATGACACTTTGAGCAGTTTAAAATAATGACTTTCATCAACATTTTCTGAACTATATTTAACTAACTTTTTAAACTTGTCAAAATTATGAAAAGTTCTTCTTGAGGTACTTTGAACACTTCTCTACCACGGTCAGTATGTTTCTAAACCATTCCTTACGTATTTTAATTGTACTCTTCATTTTGCGGAAAAATCGCAAACCTATCAAAGTCCCGGCTATCAAAGTCACCCCGTTTTACGGTACAATTGTTTCAATGTCCTATTTTTGATTGTCGAGCTTAAGTATGACCCATAAACTGCTCTAAAGTTGCAAAAAGAGGATTTTTTCAGCACGAGTCGTACATTTATCCAACGAGGTTCACCGAGTTGGATAAATACGAAGAGTTGCTATTCGATTCTGTTATTTTTGGTACAGAAAAGTAGGCTATTTCGTCGTTCAAGAATGACAGGAAAAGTTAGTAGTTTCACGACGGAATTGCAAAAAACATTTTTTGCAATTCCACAAAACATCCATTGAGTGAAATTTTAAGTCAAATTTTCATGTATTTTGTCAATAAATCGCTAATATAAAAAAAAATGTTGCAAAGTGTTACTTTTCGAAACAAGTGCTGAAAAGTTTAACTTTTCAGCACCCATTTCAGTGCTGAAAAGTAGAACTTTTCAGCATTTATTTTGAAAAGTGTTGCTAATCGATTCTGTTATTTTTGGTACAGACAAGTAGGCTATTTCGTCGTTCAAGAATGACGTGAAAAGTAAGTAGTTTCACGAAGGAATTTAAAAAAAGTATTAGAATTTTTAAATCCAAAAAAGCGGTGCTGAATTTGATCTAAAGTGTAAGAAAATAAAAAAAACACGAAACAAATTATTTTTTCATTGAAAATTTAACTATAGTTTTTGCAGTTCTTCTTTTTTTAATTTATAGTTTTCATGTTTTGAGCACTTTTAGTATTTTTCTTCATATTTTTTTTAAACTACTTTAAAATGCACTTATCTTGTTTAGTTTTTGTTTTTAATTGTAGTTTTGAGCATATTCTACAAACTCCAATCGTTTTTTTGCCTGTATGCTGATTTCATAATGTTCTTGTTACGTACATTCTAGGGTGTTTCACCCGAAACAAAAAGTTCTCAGATCGCGGCAAACCGAGATTCCCCTTGTAGAGGATACCCATAGGGACTCTCATGTCAAATATAGGCCCGTTTGGTTGAGAATTGGCCTGTCCCCAGCGGGTTGAAATTTACATGGAAATTACTATGGGATTTTTGTGCTTTTCGTTCAATCGATCCTACAGGTCAGGGGACAACATGAATTCACTCGGAATAAAGACAGGTGTGTAGGGGATGGTCCAATGAACACATTCCAGAATGAATTAGGGTTGTCCGTTCTGTCCCCAAGGTGCGCATTGGATCGACGTCCGGTGTCTCCAGAATCAACAATTCACCCTTCAAAAGCATCAAATTTCCTTAGTATGCTATGACGGCTTTGTGTAAACCACGACGCATCATATCAGACGACGACCACGTGGCAGAGCATACTCTCAAGTTTTGGCTCAGAAACATTCTTTAAAGTAATAAAATTATAATTATTGTTGTTCCTGTAACAATTTGAACTATTCTAAAAAACGTAACATGATGATTTTGTAACAATAATGCAATCGATGCCTCTCCACGTGTTCACCGTCTGACATGAAGCGTCTTAATTTTCACCTAGCCGTCATAGCATACTAAGGACAATGCGTACATTTGAAGGGTGAATCGTTGATTTTGGAGACACCGGACGTCGATCTAATGCGCACCTTGGGGACAGAATGGACAACCCTAATTCTTTCTGGAATTTGTTTATTGGACCATCGTCTACACACCTGTCTTTATTCCGAGTGAATCCATGTTGTCCCCTGACCTGTAGGATCGATTGAACGAAAAGCACAAAAATCCCATAGTAATTTCCATGTAAAATTTAAACCGCTGGGGACAGGCCAATTCTCAACCAAATGGGCTGATATTTGGCATGAGAGTCCTCATGGGTATCCTCTACAAGGGGAACCTCGGTTTGCCGTAATCTGAGAACTTTTTTGTTTCGGGTGAAACACCCTAGTACATACATACCTATGATCTGTGATCTAGGACGTACAAAAGAAACTGCTTACTTATTTTGACATTACAAGTTGAAGATATTAGTGTTAAAAATGCCGCCATAGTCGACCACAGAAAAAAATCGTTTCAAGCCATTGGCAAAGTAAAATCATCAAATAATCTGAAGATTCTCCAAAAAATTAAGAATTCTTCTTTCCAACGTGTAGATACCCATTTAATTAAAACTTGGTTTTTGGTGAATTTATAAATATTTTCTAGAAGACATTACCTGCCTTTTGAAAAAGTATGCAATTACATTTTCGTTTGAAAATGAATCCATCAAGTAAAGAACCTTGGTTGAGGAAGGACGTAGAAACAAACATTACTTAGTCCTTAGCCATTCCGGTTATGTCTCTGACATAACTAGCTTTGAATTTTTCCTGTGAAACTGTTATTTTTGCTTGGGAAATTAGTATACATTGTTGCCAACTTTTTGTTCGCATAGATGTCCCACATGCAATTGTGTTTTTTAACAATATTTAAAAAAAAATAGTGAAAAATAAAAATATCTCTTCGTCTAGTAAAAACATCCGACTTTTATAGGTTTCGTCGGCCACACCATCTAGTACTGTTTATTTACCTTGTTTACATTTCAAAAATTAGTTCCGCCAAATCAGCAAAAATATTCACCAGAACAGCGAAATTTCCTGCTGACAGTTCTATGGAATGCTAATTCAACGCAAAATATCGCTGATCTTGCAAAAAAAAATCGCTGCACCAGTGGATTGTCTTCCGGAACTAGTAGAAAAATATTCTCTTAAAAAAATGCTTACTTATCGATCCAGTTTCGGGACCCAAAGCTTGGTAATGAAAATTGTAAAGCTTCATTTAGTTGTTCGAAAGTTATTATAAAAATTTATTTTGGCTGCGCACGAAAGAGCGGTGCAGAGGGTTGCCATTTTTTTCATGGTGGTGTCTGTATTTTCTTGACAAAATGTCTGCAAGTTTTTGAAATGTTTCTTTGAAACTAATTTTTTATACAAATAAGAGGAAGGCACTTACCACCTAAGGGAGGATTAAGTTACTTTTTTTTTTACTTTTTGCTGTTTTTGCATATGAGACAGTTAAGCGAACATTGACAGCTTAGTTCATATGTATCAATTCATTGCTCTGTTATTTTCACCTGCTTTTCTAGTATCTCTTTATTAATGATTATATTTTCTTATGCATGGTTTCTAGCTTCATAAAATGAAAATAAAAATGATTTCAAAATATTTATATTTCTTCCTTACTTCCTCACTCTCTCCCAACAGCATGGAAAGTTTCTGGGTGCAGACCGCCATCGGGGCGATCAAGATCATCGCCATGGTGTACGACATCATCACGATGCCGATCTACCTGATCCTGCAGCGACCCTGGAAGCGGAGAGCGCTGGCCAAACGCGTAAAGGTAAAAAATATGATTAAATGGAAATGTTGGATAAAAACCCACCAGCAGATTGTGTGTTGTCACCTGAGCTTGTGAATTATTATCGGGGACGGTGCCAGATACCGTCAAGGATTATCTGCGATAACATGCGTTTCATGCGGTGAAATGTTCTATTTTTGGGAAATACCACCACCGATAACCACCGCCACGCAGACGGTGCGAAGAAAAGGGGGGTTTAAGGGAAATTTGCGAAGAAATCCAGAGTAATCCAGTGGCGGGAAGCTTAGCTGCTATCAAAAGACAGGATTAAGCCGACACAAAAAAAAAAAAAGTTTGTTTGTAAACTGACCTTTTGCATTCAGGTGAAACGTGCGCGGAATTGTTTCAAATTTGAGAAAGGTTGCGGAGCTATTCCCGGAACGGGGTTGCGCAACAGAAACCCTGCACGGTTTTGTGTAATAATATATGGGGGAATTATCCTGTGCGGATTTTTTTTCACGCCTACGCACGTGTTCACGCGGCATTCCATGTGCTGAAATGTGGTGGCATTTGCATTCACGCTGCACTTTTCGACGTGAAAACGTGACTTTGCGAGCCGGGTTTAGCTCATGCGAGCAATTAAGAAAGAGTTTGAGGAGGAGTGATGGATGTTCAACTACTTATCCTTTTTTTAAAAAATAGAGGTTTACGTACCGTAAAACGGGGTGACTTTGATAGCCGGGGTGACTTTGATAGGTTCGCGATTTTTCCGCAAAATAAAGAGTACAATTAAAATACGTACGGAATGGTTTAGAATCATACTGATCGTGGTAGAGAAGTGTTCAAAGTACCTCAAGAAGAACTTTTCATAAAATTTTGAAAAGTTTAAAAAGTTAGTTAACTATAGTTAAGAAAATGTTGATGAAAGTCATTATTTTAAACTTCTCAAAGTGTCATAATTTTCTCAATGAACATGATTTTGAATCGTTAAACGGAATGCATTTTCGAAATCATTGGACAATTTTCCACTAGGAGAAGGTTAAATAAGTTTATAAATAATAAATATATGTGTTTTTTGAAACACAATTTAAAAAAAAACTCCATATTTATAGGCAATTTCAGTTGAACACATTTCATGTAAAATGTGAAAACTTGTGATTCGTGCTTCGAATTCAGTATAAAATGCAATATAAATCGATAATTTTATAAACAAAACGAGCTTTAAAAAAATTCAGGCAAAATTGCGACTTTTTAACAATTTTAGCTAAAATTTAAATATATTTTGTTAAAAAGCTTATAAACTTAGTTAACTAAATATAAACATTGATTTTTTTCATTAAAACTATATCAGCTACTTAAGTGATGGTACATTTAACGTACAAATAAAGTTTGAACATCTTAAATATGATTTTAACAGGAAAAACTATGACTATCAAAGTCACCCCGGAATTTAAACTAAGAATTTTTAACTTAACTATTTTTATAAACACTATTAAAAAAACTTTTTTTTCCAAAATAGTGCATGGACTTTGTGTGGCCTACCCCAGTACATGTTTTAAAAATAATAATCTTGAAAAAGACCTTATCTGTTGGAAAATATTCCAAAAACAAATTGAAATCCTATCAAAGTCACCCCGGTTTACGGTACAGGTGTGATAGTTTCACATGAAGAATTTGCGTTCCGCGTTTTTTTGGTTTCTCCTCGTTTCGAATTTTTCATCGTGACGTTTTACGGTTCGCGATTTTTAGACTTTCCGGCGGGACAGTTCCGTGAGAAGTTCTTTCGGTAGTGTAGTGGTTTTGAGTGGTACAAGAATTCAGACGGATTTTTGCAAGTTTTCATGTGATTTGGGTGCTGTGAAGAAGTGACACTTTGATGAGAAATCTAGGTCACCAAACGGAGTTTTTTGAAACCATTTGTTAAATTTTGGTCAGAAATTTCTGCCGATACAGGAGGTGGCCTTCAAGAGAAAAATGGGTGGATTTTCCAAGTTTTTGTTGTTGTAAAGTTGTGAAAATTGCTGAGGAAAATTTTGAAGGAGTTGAGTAGTGAGTGAAGTGGGCGGGAGTAGGCAACGTTTGCTGAGATTGGCGGCTCAAAATGCAGGCGGCTCGAGAAGTCGCCGGATTCGTGACGAAATAGTGAATGTAATCGCTGCCGGTTTGCTGCTTTTCGGGTGAGAAACTTCCAATTGGAAATATGGAGCAGCCGTGACTGACTGGTTACGGTGTTCGCTTTGTTAGCGAATGATCCTGGGTTCGATTCCCATCTGCTCGAAACGAGAAAGATCAGGAAATATGATTTTTTGAAACTCTAAACATGAACGAAACATAAATTCGCTCGAACCGGGGTTCGATCCCCCGTCCTTTGGTTTGGTAGAATTAGGAATACTACTACTACAAACTATATACGTGCTGGGTTTTTGTCCATTTGACAAGGACTCGGAAGTGCTAAATAACGTTTGAATCCGATTGATGCAAACGTTCTTTAGGGCGGGGCTTGTCGATTCAAGCTGAAGTACCTCGCGCACGGCTAGCCTGCGTAGAAATGGGTCACCGAAGCTCGGCAGAGCTAACACCTGCCAAATGCCTATGCGAGTTATTTGCATGTATAGGATTTAAAATCTAAAATTCATGGAAACAACTCAATTTGTAAGAAGCGACCACGTGGTCCCGTTTGGTTAGTTGCACACACACACACACAGGTGTGATAGTTTCACATCGAACTAAGGTACATCGCACTGCAGTTAGTGGGAAAATTTACACCTGCTCGCGTGTCCTTGGGCGTATACGTTCCTCCCATATGGTCTAGTTCTCAGACTGACGTTGAATGACAACATTGTCGAGCAAAAAAAAAAACGGTTTTACAATTCTTTTGTCAAACTTTTGTTCTTTTTGTTATTTACTTTATACAGCTTATTTTTGCATTTTCAATCAAATTGTGCATTTATAGACTTTTTTTTTGCACATTTGAATTCTGGGACCACAAATCGGAAATGAAACATAACTGGTAATATGAACACACCAAACTCTCATTACTGAATTCAGTTAAATTTACTGACAGCACATTTGAATTCTGGGACCACAAATCGGAAATGAAACATAACTGGTAATATGAACACACCAAACTCTCATTACTGAAGCTGAAATTTTCAGTAAATGAAAACTTGCTGGAATTTTAGCAAACTTTGACAGCTCCATACCAATTTTAACTGAAATTCAGCGAAAAACTAACTGAATACTTCAGTAGTTCAGTTTTCAGTAAATATTAACTGAAAACGAACATCAGAATTTGCTGTGTTGTCAGCAGGTTATTTCGAGCAACTTTTGTTGTGCAAAAAGTTTTACTTTTCATGTTTTATTTTTTCTTTCTTTCATTTTTATGTATTTAATTTTGCTTTTATCATGCTTATATTTTGGTTTTTATTTGTAGGATATGGCCTGTTTTGTAACGTCTTAATTATTTTTGCTATTATCGCATATTTTTTTTTGAAGATTAAGATTAAAAAATCAAACATTAAAAAATTAAGAAATTAAAAAATCGAAAAAAAGAATTACAGAAATTCAAATATTTTTATGTTTTATGGGGGTGGAGGGGACACAAACTATGAAAAATATTTGCAACGGCCTAATTTAAATTTAAAATTTACATACTTTAAAAAATCATATGTTCAATAATCAAAAAAGTCAAGAAATTAATGTTAAAAATTAAAATGTTCAAAGACTGAAAAATTCCTTAAAATTAAAAAAAAAACAATATTAGGTATTACAATAAAAAAAGAAAGCAGAAAAAATAGAATCTAGAGCAGGGGTGACCAAAGTATGGCCCGCGGGCCAAACGTTGCCCGCGAAGTGATTTTTGTGGCCCGCGGAACCATTTTGAATGATCATGTAAAATGGCCCGTTGACTACTTGTAAACTGATTTTATCCTTTTTTAACATTAAGGTTTATTTTACACTTCTATATGCTAATCTTTTTAATCTTTTGTTAATAAAAAAAAGTTATGATTTATCAATATTTTGATTCCCAATTTAGGATACAAATAATTTGTAAAAAAAATATAATTAAAACAATTTCACACGTTTCCATGTGAGTAAAACTAGTAAATATTGTCAAAACTTTCATCAAACATTTTTGGAAATATTTAAAAAAAAAAACGTTCAAATTTGACTTAGGAGCAATTCTCTACGTAATCGGTCTTTTTTCTTCAATTTTAATTTTTGTATTTTTTAATCCGACTGAAACTTTTTTGGTGCCTTCGGTATGCCCAAAGAAGCCATTTTGCATCATTAGTTTGTACATATAATTTTCCATACAAATTTGGCAGATGTCCATACAAAAATGATGTATGAAAATTCAAAAATCTGTATCTTTTGAAGGAATTTTTTGATCGATTTGGTGTCTTCGGCAAAGTTGTAGGTATAGATATGGAATACACTGGAAAAAAATAATACACGGTAAAAAAAATTTGGAGATTTTTTTATTTAACTTTTTATCACTAAAACTTGATTTACAAAAAAACACTATTTTTAATTTTTTTTATTTTTTGATATGTTTTACAGGACATAAAATGCCAACTTTTCAGAAATTTCCAGGTTGTGCAAAAAATCATAGACCGAGTTATGAATTTTTTAATCAATACTGATTTTTTCAAAAAATCGAAATTTTGGTCGTAAAAATTTTTCAACTTCATTTTTCGATGTAAAATCAAATATGCAATCAAAAAGTACTTTAGTGAAATTTTGATAAAGTGCACCGTTTTCAAGTTATAGCCATATTTAAGTGACTTTTTTGAAAATAGTCGCAGTTTTTCATTTTTTTAAATTAGTGCACATGTTTGCCCAGTTTTGAAAAAAATATTTTTGAAAAGCTGAGAAAATTCTCTATATTTTGCTTCTTCGGACTTTGTTGATACGACCTTTAGTTGCTGAGATATTGCAATGCATAGGTTTAAAAACAGGAAAATTGATGTTTTCTAAGTCTCACCCAAACAACCCACAATTTTCTATCGTCAATATGTCAGCAACTAATGGTCCGATTTTCAATGTTATTGTATGAAACATCTGTAAAATTTTCCGATCTTTTCGAAAAAAATATTTTTATTTTTTTTTAATCAAGACTAACATTTCAAAAAGACCAAACATTGAATATTACGCCCTTTCGATATGTTAGTCTTGATTTAAAATTTTTGAAAATATTTTTTTCGAAAAGATCGGAAAATTTCACGAATGTTTCATATTTTAACATTGTAAATCGGACCATTAGTTGCTGAGATATCGACATTAGAAAATGGTGGGTTGTTTGGGTGAGACTTAGAAAACATCAATTTTCCTGTTTTTAAACCTTTGCATGGCAATATCTCAGCAACTAAGGGTCGTATCAACAAAGTCCGAAGAAGCAAAATATAGAGAATTTTCTCAGCTTTTCAAAAATATTTTTCTCAAAACTGGGCAAACATGTGCACTAATTTAAAAAAATGAAAAACTGCGACTATTTTCAAAAAAGTCACTTAAATATGGCTATAACTTGAAAACGGTGCACTTTATCAAAATTTCACTAAAGTACTTTTTGATTGCAAATTTGATTTTACATCGAAAAATGAAGTTGAAAAATTTTCACGACCAAAATTTCGATTTTTTGAAAAAATCAGTATTGATTAAAAAATTCATAAATCGGTCAATGATTTTTTGCACAACCTGGAAATTTCTGAAAAGTTGGCATTTTATGTCCTCTAAAACATATCAAAAAATAAAAAAAATTAAAAATAGTGTTTTTTGTAAATCAAGTTTTAGTGATAAAAAGTTAAATAAAAAAATCTCCAAATTTTTTTTACCGTGTATTATTTTTTTCCGGTGTAGTCCATATCCATACCTACAACTTTGCCGAAGACACCAAATCGATCAAAAAATTCCTTCAAAAGATACAGATTTTTGAATCTTCATACATCATTTTTGTATGGACATCTGCCAAATTTGTATGGAAAATTATATGGACAAACTAATGATGCAAAATGGCTTCTTTGGGCATACCGAAGGCACCAAAAAAGTTTCAGTCGGATTAAAAATAACAAGAAAAATCGAATGACCGAAATCCTAGAGAACTGCTCTTAGGTAGAATTCTGTAATAGTTTCAAAAATATAAGTTTTCTTTATTAATTTGCAAGTCATAATGACCCTTTTATGAACTGACCCTCAAACTTACATTGCACTTCCTTCGGGATTCGAACTCATTACAGTTAGATGATGAAGCTGATTGACTACCAACTGATTCAGGCTGACAAAATGTGGAAATCTGAGGATCAAGTTTGTTGCAAATATTTTACAAAGCTTTCGTCTCCCCCATTATTAAAAAATTGGCTCGAAAAACCAGGAGCAAATATATATTTTCAAAAAACTTCAAAACTTAAAAAAATGAAATTTAAGTGCAATCAGCTGAAATTAATTAAATATGCATTCCTTTGCATTTAGAATCATGTTTGGGTTTATTAAAAATAATTTGAATTTTAGTCAGTGTTGGTATTATCGCGCTCTCGCGAGAAAATTTTATCTCTCTCGAGTTCTCGCCGCGAGTCTCGAGCTGCCGAGAGAAACTCTCCGATTGCCCGTGCTCACCTCCGCTCGCGAACGGGCTTTCTCGCGAGCCAGAATTGCCCGTTCGCGAGAAGTTGAACGTGTTAGAAACGAACAAAAACCAACACAGCGATTGAAGTTACACCTCTATACCATCGCCTGGTTCGTATTCATAAGCCTGATAAACAAGTTGCTAGCTTGGGGCGAACGGTTAGCACGAGGCGCTCGCGAGCGCTCGCGGCGAGAGCGAGAACGCGAGCGAAAATGCGAGCGCGAGCGAGAAGAGAAAAGTACTACAAGTTCTCTCCCTCGTTCGCGAGCGAGAAATGCTTTCCTTTTTCTCGCTCGAATTCCAACAATGATTTTAGTGAATTTTCGATGAAATTAATCACAAGTACATTCAGTTAAAAACTTTTTTTTCAAATACCTGAAACAATAAAATGAACAATAACGACAGAAAACCGTTATGTAGTTTTTTTGTTATTTTGAATTGATTTTTTTTTAAATAGGCCGTTGCTAATATTTTTCAAAGTTTATGTCGCCCCCCCCTTCAAAATTGGTCTGAATAATCAGGGGGCAAAAAAAATATTTTTCCAAAAAACTTCAAAATTTCTATGAAAATAGAAGTCTAATCAACTGAAAACAATCTAAAATGCATTTTTCTGCATTGATAATCATATTAAGCATGTTTGGGCTTGTTTAAAAATGTTTTGAATTTTTATGAAATTTTAATATACAGCACCGCAAAAAATTTATTTTTCGCAAAAAATAAAATTTTCGTCAATACTTAGATATTTTGGAAACTAATGATGGCAAAACAACTGGACAGGTAACAGGTTAAATCACTTTTTTCATTAAAATGTTGAAACCATGGCTCGTAATTTAAATTTTTATAATTTTTTTTTTTTTTGCCCCCCCCCCCCCCCCCCCCTCGACTTTGGTCAGAGTCGAGGGACATAAACTTCAAAAAATATTTGCAACGGCCTAACAGAAATGAAATCTTTTAAATTAAAATAACGTTATTTATTTTTTTGATAACCTTTTTTTTGTAAATTTGGCCCGAGAGCTCATTTGAGCTTCAAATTTGGCCCGGCCTCCAAAAACTTTGAGCACCCCTGATCTAGAGTCCTTTTAGCTAGTAGGTACTCGATTATCCAAAGTCCTCTCCAAAATCAAGAAATTTATATTTTTCTCAAAATGTGGGTCTGATTATGACACCAAAAGTTATCCAAATTAAAAAAATGTTCTGTAATTTGTAATTTACGATGGTGGAATTTAGTGATATTTAGAAATATTCAAGAGGGGATCACGAAAAGAATGGGCAACTTTTCTTGGCTGCGTTCCTTCCAAGCTCCGTAACGTCATGATTCGAAATCCGGACACTTAGTAGCATATCATTTTTGTTATTGCTGGCAAAAAACATGTAATAAGTTGGAAATGTAGAAATATCATCAGGATGTAGTATAAAAAGTCAGTTTAAAGAGAATACATGCAAAATATGTCTTTTCTAACAATTTTTCATCATAGTTTTAAAATTAAAATGACTTGTTGTACTTCGAATCCCGGACACTGATAAAAGCTGATTCGAAATATAAGTGAATGGCATTCTTTAGTTCTCAAATAAGCTGTTAACATTGAAACAATCGATATTTTATATAAAAATTTGCTAGAATTTAAAGAAATCAAAACCATAAATTTCTGCTTTGCCTTCCCGGTGCTTCGGACGCCTATGAAATATTTCATTGAAATGTTTCACATTTTTGGTAAACTTATGATTTTATTTCATTTTATTGTTTAGGCATAAACTACAGCATTCAAACAAACTTTAAATGAAAGTTGATGTTAGTTATCCAAATAATTGATAAAACAAGATGAGGTGTCCGGGTTTCGAAGCGTCTGGGAATTCGAATCATGACGTTACTTAACTTTAAAAATAAGCCCATTTCCGTGCAGCTGATTATTGAACAACATGTCTTTTTCGATTTTTTTTATAAATGAAAGGGGTTGTACCGCCCCTCCGTTACGAGATATCGAAAAATGGACCTAGGTTTCATGATCAGGAACCAAAATTACACATTACTACAAAGTTTGACGACAATCGTAGAGGGGTCGGGCCAACTTTTTCCAATTGGGGAGAGCCGACAGATAATGGCCCAAATATAAATATTTGAAAAGTTTGACTCTTTGGAATTAATCTTAGACTTTAATTTTTGCCAATCTTTTTTTCTGCTGACGTTCTCGCAATTCAAAGCTTCTTCTTAATTAACTGAAGAAAAAAAAGTATGTTATCTTCTAATCAAACATCGACTGTTGACCATTTCCTTGTTCCTAATCGCAATCAGTGCAAGATAACGCCAAATCTGCTTCAAAATCAAATAAATTACTCCAAATCGCAAATTTACTTCCCCAAAACGCTCACACATCAGTCAGTGGTGGCGTCAACGCTGTTTGGCGAGAATCCATTAATTGCCACCACGTACGTTACAAATTCCACCAGGCAAAAAGGCTGTTTTAGTGATAAAAAAATACACAAGTGCCATAAAACACTAACTCCTGGTCTTATCTGCAAAGCGCGTTCCAATGACAATTAAGCTGGCGGCCACTCCGCCAGGTACAATGTCCAACTTGAAGAACTTAAGACTCTTTCTGGAAGGTTGTTTTTGAATTTCTTGGGAATAAAAAAAAACATTATTTTGCCTTCAAAACTTGCGTCATTTCATCTCTGCGAGCAAGCGTCATTACAACTAAACGAAACTACCCGGAATTCTCTTCCACACAAAACTTGCAGTTCACCAACTTGGCTCAACTGCAAACAACCGGAAGGTTACCACCGGCGGTGGTGGTGGTTTTGCCTGTAAGTCTCTCCCGCCAAGTATAAATAAGCCAAGGTTGTGCGGCGGCGAGGGCTTCTTTATTTTTTGCTGTTTTGTAGTTTTTTTGTCCTCTGGTCTCGCATTATGGTAATAACGACAACACCAACGGTGTCTCTTCCAGCTGAAGAGGGGTAGAAGTGGTCGGTGCGTGGCTTCTGGACGGTTATGGAGTGTCCATGGAAAGGACCAGAAGTATCACGTTCAGAGTGAGAGAAAAAAAGACGTTATAAAACCATTATTGTGGCTTGCGACATGAATATCCAAGACGTATAACAATTTGATAAATGTTTAACTCGTAACTGGATCTTACAATGTATAGTGCTCAAAATGTCCTTGCGACCTCCGGTACTTAGGGTAGATGTTCCTATTTTGGACTTATTAACAAAGCTCCCATTTATTTCGGCTTGTTTCCAATACATTTTAAGCTATTATCTATCACTTGTCATTAAAACAAAGTAAAAAAATATTTTGTTTTAATTTTCCCTTTTTTAGTTTTTAAGCAAGATAGTTATAAAATGCCCCATTTAAAAATCAGCCACGGTACAATTTTAAGGTTTAACAATTAAGTTATTTTTTAAATCTTTTAAAATGAAATGTAATTTAAACTATCTCTCAATGCTCTGAGATTTCTGTCATTCGAATTTTTTTTGAATTTTTTTAATCCGGCTGAAACTTTTTTGGTGCCTTCGGTATGCCAAAAGAAGCCATTTTGCATCATTAGTTTGTCCATATAATTTTCCATACAAATTTGGCAGCTGTCCATAAAAAAATGATGTATGAAAATTCGAAAATCTGTATCTTCGGAAGGAATATTTTGATCGACATGGTGTCTTCGGCAAAGTTGTAGGTGGATAAGGAATACACTGAATAAATATGATAAAAAGAAAAAATTTTTGGTGATTTATAATTTCAGTTTTTGCCACTTAATTTTGATTTGCAAGAAACACTATTTTTTTTCATTTTTAGATATGTTTTAGGGGACATCAAATGCCAACTTTTCAGAAATTTCCAGAACGGGCAAAAAATCTTTGACCGAGTTATGAATTTTTGAATCAATACTGTTTTTTTTTTCAAAAAATCGAAATATCGGTCGCAAAAATTTTCAAACTTCATTTTTCGATGTAAAATCAAATTTGCAATTAAAAAGTACTTTAGTAAAATTTTGATAAAGTGCACCGTTTTAAGTTATAGCCATTTTTAGGTAACTTTTTTAGAAATAGTCGCAATTTTTCATTTTTTTAAATTAGTGCACACATCTGAAATTTTTTTTTGAGGAGCTGAGAAAATTCTCTATATTTTGATTTTTTTAACTTTGTTGATACGACCTTCAGTTGCTGAGTAATCTGTAGCAATCTGGAGTGGAGTGCAAGTGTTTAAAAACAGGAAAATTGATGTTTTCTAAGTCTCACCCAAACAACCCACCATTTTCTAATGGTCCGATTTACAATGTTAAAATATGAAAAATTCATAACATTTTTCGATATTTTCGAAAACAATATTTTCAAAAAATTTAAATCAGGGCTAACAATTCAAAAGGGCCAAACATTCAATATTACGCCCTTTTAAAATGTTTGTCTTGGTTTAAAAAAAAATATTGTTTTCGAAAATATCGGAAAATTTCACGAATGTTTCATATTTTAACATTGAAAATCGGACCATTAGTAGTTGAGATATCAACATTAGAAAATGGTGGGTTGTTTGGGTGAGACTTAAAAAACATCAATTTTCCTTTTTTTAAACACTTGCATGGCAATATCTCAGCAACTAAAGGTCGTATCAACAAAGTTCAAAAAAGCAAAATATAGAGAATTTTCTCAGCTCTTCAAATTTTCTTTTTTCAAAAGTGGGCAAACATGTGCATTAATTTTAAGAATGAAAAACTGCGACTATTTTCAAAAAAGTTACTTAAAAATGGATAAAACTTGGAAACGGTGCAATTTATCAAAATTTAGCTAAAGTACTTTTTGATTGCAAATTTTATTTTACATCGAAAAATGAAGTTGAAAAATTTTTGCGATCAATATTTCGATTTTTTAAAAAAATCAGTATTGATTAAAAAATTCAAAACTCGGTCAAAGATTTTTTGCACAAACTGGAAATTTCTGACATTTGATGTCCTCTAAAACATATAAAAAAATAAAAAAATAAAAATGGTGTTTTTTTGCAAATCAAGTTTTAGTGACAAAAAGTTAAATTAAAAATCCCAAAAAAAAATTTACCGTGTACCATTTTTTTCAGTGTAGTCCATATCCAACTTTGCCGAAGACACTAAATCGATCAAAAAATTCTTTCCGAAGATATTGCGCAATTCTCACTAACTTGGACTTCGCACTAAATTGTTGCAATCGATCGCACTATTGCGACTTGTCAAACTGGCTTGGGAAATTTTAATTTTCTCAAAAAATGATCAAAGCGAGCCTTTGTTGCTCACCTGTCAATCGCAATTTTAAAGTGCGAATGTCCAGTTTGAAGGAAACTGCGACTGGAAATGTAAATAAACAACGCTGGTTGCCTAGTTTTTGGAAATTTTACTGTCAAAAGTGCGAGAGAAAAGTGCGGGCCAAATCCAAGTTACAGTGCAAGGATTAATACAGATTTTCGAATTTTCATGCATCATTTTTGTATGGACAGCTGCCAAATTTGTATGGAAAATTATATGGACAAACTAATGATGGAAAATGGCTTCTTTGGGCATACCGAAGGCACCAAAAAAGTTTCAGTCGGATTAAAAAATACAAAAAAAATCGAATGACCGAAATCTGAGAGAACTGCTCCTATTAAAAGTTATGGTCACTTAAGTGTTTTTTATACACTTTTTTGAGGCCGGATCTTAAAAATTAGGATGAAAAAGTTGTCCGGATCGATCACACGACCCATCGTTAGATAGGTAATCAAAAAACCTTTCCAACGAGCACAAAAGATTGAAGATCTGACAACGCTATCAAAAGTTATGAGCAATTATGCTAACACATAATTTTGACAGATACAAAAAAGGGTGAACATTGCAAAAGATCCGGCTGAGGAAGCACTAAGCTTTATGAAATCAGATTCGTTAGTCCAAGCTTCCTTCATGTTATGGCTTTTTATGGAATCAAACGTCGGTTCCTAAAAATTTGTAGAAAATTATTACACTTTAAAAAATAACCATGTAAAGTTACAAAAAACACGTAATTTTAAAATGAAAAAAAAAGTTCTAAATGAAAAAATTACCCTTCTGGGTTAATGTAGATTCAAAAAGTACATTAAATTTCCCTTTAAATGACTTGTTCCAAAAAAATTTACAGTCAAGTAACGGAAAATGGCAGAGTTTTAAAACTTTTTTGTGTATTTTTCGATGAAAAATACGTTGTTTTTTTTTCGGAATTTTGAGTACGCCAACAAATCGGGCATCCAATTTTACACAAAAGTCCTTTTGAAACCAAATTTCCATCTCGTCACCTTTTCAGGCTGCAAATTATTGAAAAACACGTCTTTTTTCAAATGTTCAAAAATTGAAGGGGTCGTACCGCCCCTCCGTCACGAGAAATCAAAAGACGGATTCGTGTACAGGGACAAAAATTTCCCCTAAGGACAAAGTTTCACGCAAATCGAACAGGGGTCGGGAGTTACCCTCATATAATTATTTACATTTTTTAAAGCTAATAATTGTTACGAGCACTGTTCGATCCAAAACATGTGCTCTCTCGTCATCGTGGGCTGGTATCTGCGGTCCATCTGAAGCAGGTAAAACCCATCCGCTCCTGCGGGTGGATCAGCCTGGGAATGCGATCCAATAACGTAGTGGTCGTAATGCACGACCTTTAGGTAGTATGCCCCGTTGTATGCTCCCCGCTCGTCTTTGGCCTTTTCAAAACCAAAAACACCATCGTGATCGCGTGTAGTGTTCACATTCTTGTGGTTCGAGAATATGGGAATGCGAGATTCGGACGTTGTAGTTAAGGGTCCTCCCATAATGTACTCCTGCAAATAATAATAAAAAAGTAGTATTTAGCAATAGTGCGGAAGTAAAGCAACGTCGAGCAACAAGTTACCTGGGTGTTGATCATTTTTATAAAGTAAAGAGGCTCCGGGTACTTTGTAATGCGTTCAATTTTGAACGCGGAATTAAACGGTGTTCCCGTATGAACCCACGTGCCCACGAAGCGTTGGTTGTCATCGGTATGGTAGTGTCCTGTTCCAAACACCAACGCCCGCCACTTATCGTTGCGCATACGGACGCAGTCGAGCACCGGAGAACCAATATCCACGTACCGGCACATCACCAGCTTCACCAGGATGAACAGCGGCACAATCCATTTTGCACTGGCAAGCCAAGACATGCTGTTGGTTTCGCGTAAGACATTAAGCTACTACCGGTATTCGTTTTATAGGCTTCGGAGTAGAGTATTTGTATCATGTAACGCTTATTTTGTTCTGCTGATAAAAAAATTTAGTTTGATAAACAAGAAACAATTTTATAAAATTAACCCTTTGAACCCTTTGATTACAATTCCAAATTCCAAGCATGAAAATCTCAAGAGATACAAAAATTCAATATTACGTCCTTTTGAAATGTTTAAAATGTGTTGGAATGTGTCTTGATTTAACAAAAAAAATTGTATTTTGGAAAGATCGAAAAATTTCAAGAATGTTTCATATTTTAACATTGTAAATCGGACCATTAGTTGCTGAGAGATCGACAATAGAAAATGATGGGTTGTTTGGGTGAGACTTAAAAAACATCAATTTTCCTGTTTTTAAATCTTTGCATGGCAATATCTGAGCAACTAAGGGTCGTATCAACAAATTTCAAAAAAGCAAAATATAGAGAATTTTCTCAGCTTTAAAAAAAAATATTGTTTTCAAAAGTGGGCAAACATGTGCATTAATTTAAAAAAATGAATAACTGCGACTATTTTCAAAAGAGTTACCTAAACATGGCTATAACTTGAAAACGGTGCACTTTATCAAAATTTAACTAAAGTAGTTTTTGATTGCGAATTCGATTTTACAAAGAAAAAAGAAGTTGAAACATTTTTGCGACCAATATTTTGATTTTTTTAAAAATATCAGTTGTTTTTCAAAAATTCATAACTTGGTCAAAGATTGTTTGCACATTCTGGAAATTTCTGAAAAGTTGACATTTGAAACATAAAACATATTAAAAAAAGTGTTTTTTGCAAACTAAGTTTTAGTGACAAAAAGTTAAATTAAAAATCACCCAAAAAAATTTACCGTGTATTATTTTTTTCAGTGTAGTTCTTATCCATACCTACTACTTTGCCGAAGACACCAAATCGATCAAAAAATTCCTTCAAAAGATACAGATTTTTGAATTTTCATATATCATTTTTAAATGGACAGCTGCCAAATTTGTATGGAAAATTTCATGGACTAATGAGGCAAAATGGCTTCTTTGGGTATGTCCAAGGCACCAAAAAAGTTTCAGCCGGATTAAAAAATACTAAAAAGAATCGAATGACCGAAAACTCAGAGAATTGCTCAAATGTAACATGACAATGTTCTAGGATAATCCAAAATAAATCTTGCTAGATTTGATCCTGGGGAATTCTTCACCTAGGTAGATACAAAGTACACTAGTTTGACCTAAGCTGCAGCATAAATAACATTTTATTATTTATATGATAAATGTCATTTTCATACAACAACCTATTATTTCTATGAAAAAATATTTCAATGATTTAAAGATACATTTGATAGCCCAATCAACATTTTTTAAATGATATTTATTAAAAAACTGAAAAGGAAATGTTGATTTACAACTTTTTCGAGTTGAATTGGTTTTTTTTTGTTTTTTTCTCCTTAAGCATAAGTTTTTTTTTAAATTTTAACTAGAGGTGAGCAAAAAAAGAGTGAGCCGGTTCACTAAAAAGAGCGAACGAACCATGGTTCACAAAAAGACGATTCTATTTGAAACTCTTTCAATTTTTTAACTTGTGTCTTTTCAAGATGATAAACTTTAATTCATTGAATTTCCAACAATTCGACTATTTAATTTGTTTTTGAAGATTGAAAATGTAATTTAAAATATTTCAATGCTTTTAAATAAATGTCGAATTTGTCAAAATTGTCCCAGTTGGAAAGATGTTTTCGGTCGCAGAAATTACAAATTTGTTCAAATCAAGTTCTGTAAGTTCTGTTTTTAAAGAGCGAGCGAATAAGAGCGGCTCCTGAAAAAGAGCGATTTTGCCCACCTCTAATTTTAACACTCTTTAACCCAACCCCGCCTCTGGACTGGCTTCGATCTAAAAATTCGCCAAAAACCATTTTTTAACCAATTTTTGATCTATACAAAGCATTGGAATAAGAACTTGTTTTACGTGACTTTGCCAATGTTTCAAAAATAAAAAAAAATAGGGGTCAACTTTGGCTGTGTTTTTTACTAACATTTTCTATATTTTAAGCTAAAAGAAGTATGCAGTAATTTTTGAAGTGTCCCAGACTATGCCACTACGCATTTTTTTACAATTTAAATGATAATGGTGACATTATATAGCAAAAATGGTGAAAAACAAGCTAAAAATTGAAAAAGTGACTGTAAAAACATGAAAAAATTAGATAGGAAAATGTAACGATAGGAGCTGGTCAAATAGGCCAAATACTACCAAAAACAAACACAAACAAGATCAACACAAGATAAATTCAAATTAAAATACTAAAAATAAAATAAGAAAAACATAAAACAAGAGAAGTAAAGTTTTTCGTAAAACAAAAGATGCTTGAAATGACCTCCTAAACAGGGGAAAAATAAAAATCCTCGAAAAAAAATTTGGGGGGTTAAGGAGGTATCAGACTATGGCAAACAAACTCACACTTTTTGACAGTTTGGCAGTTTGTCTGTTGAAAGTTTGTTTTTTTTTGTCATAGTCCTTTAAATGCTGTTCCCCTAATTGAAAACGGAGAACTTTTTTTATATCATGAGATATTTTTGCCACTTTAATGTTTTTTTCTTCTGGAAATCTCACTTTTTGAAAGTTTTTTCAATGTGTCGCAACTCGCTAGAGATTAGGAAAGTGCTTCAAGTTTAAACATGGTTCAAGCCAATACAGAGGCACTTACCTTAACTCTGTTTTTGAGTGTTTTTGGGATAAAAATAAGACAACATTTTTAGAGATTTAAAAAACTAAGTTCTTTTTTCTCCCTCCCTCTTACAGGCCAAGATCATCCAGCAGAACGACACCTCGATCACATACCACGGCGTGGACGCGCCCGGCGAGATGCACGTCAAGATGCTGCAGAACAACATCAACACGCTCGAGCGGATGTTCAACTTCGTGACGAAGATCCACTCGACGAAGCGGTGCATCGGCACGCGCCAGATCCTGAGCGAGGAGGACGAGATGCAGCCGAACGGGCGCGTCTTCAAGAAGTTCAAGATGGGCGACTACATGTGGCGCAACTTTATCGAGACGGAGTTCGCGGCGACCTGCTTCGGGCGGGGTCTGCGTGAGTTGGGGCAACAGCCGCGGCAGAACATTGTGATTTTCGCGGAGACGCGGGCGGAGTGGTTGATTGCGGCGCACGGGTGCTTCAAGCAGAACATGCCGCTGGTGACGATCTACGCGACGCTGGGGGATGAGGGCATTGCGCACGGGATCAATGAGACCGAGGTGGATATGGTGATTACGTCACACGAGCTGCTGCCCAAGTTCAAGACGGTGCTGGGGATCACGCCGAACGTGAAGAAGATCATCTTCATGGAGGACCAGCTGCACAAGACGGACGTTACGGGGTTCAAGGAGGGCGTCCAGATCATTCCATTCTCGACGGTGATTGAGAAGGGCGAGAAGAGCAAGATGGGTGAGTGAAAGAGACAGGTTATTACTGGTAGGTTTTCTGAAGAAGCGTCTTTTCAGACGGTTGCTCCCCGACGCCGGACGACACGGCCATCATCATGTACACGTCCGGCTCGACCGGGACGCCCAAGGGAGTGCTGCTGTCGCACGCCAACTGCATCGGCACGATGAAGAACTTCTGCGACATCTTCAAGATCTACCCGGACGACGTGCTGATCGGGTTCCTGCCGTTGGCGCACGTGTTCGAGCTGCTCGCCGAGAGTGTGTGCCTGTTGACGGGCGTGCCGATCGGCTACTCGACGCCGCTCACGCTGATCGACTCCAGCTCGAAGATCATGAAGGGCTGCAAGGGTGACGCGTCGGTGCTGAAGCCAACCTGCATGACGTCGGTGCCGGTAAGTTGTGACAGCTTTTTTTTTTTATTGAAGTTCAAAACTCAACATTCTTCCTCCGACAGCTTATCCTGGACCGCATCTCGAAGGGTATCAACGCGAAGGTCAACGCCGAGGCGCCCATGAAGAAGGCCTTCTTCAAGTTTGCCTACCAGTACAAAACCAAGTGGGTTGCGCGGGGCTTCCTCACGCCGATCATGGACAAGTAAGACTCTTTGTAGAATCATTACGTTCAAATTCATTACTCAACAACAAGGTTGTTAACGATAAAATTATCGAGGCTCGATAACGTAACGATAATTCTATCGTTATCGTCGGGACGATAACGATAATCTATCGTTATCGTTATTTCGATAATTCTATCGGCGATAATGTTATCGCCGATAATGGAAGATAACTCATTTTCAACTCATTTTGAAAATCTTTCTTAAATCGATTAATTCAACCATATCATGTTAAATTTTCAATGCTTTCACTAAGAATATATTTGTTGAAAATGTAGTAAGTTTCAAAGTAAAATTCCGTATTTTTTCGAAAATACTCAAATTTTCAGAATTTGCAATATGGGTATCAAACATAATGAAATTTTGTTTGCTTTTTCACATTAATAAAGTTTTTTTGTATCAAAAATGTATACAAAATATCGTATTTTTTTCGAAAGTACTAAAATTTTCATAATTTGCAAAATGGTATGATTACCATATTGCAAATTTTGAAAATTTGAGTATTTTTGAAAAAATACGGTATTTTGTGAAATTTTCAGCATTTTCTAAAAATAACTCTAATAAAGTTAAAAGGCATACCAAATTTCGCTTCGTTTGATACCCATATGGCATACTTTGAAAATTTGAGTATTTTCGAAAAATACGGTATTTAAAAAAAAAACTCTTATAAATTGAAAAAGCATATACAAATTCAATTCGTTTGACAACCATATTGCAAATTTGGAAAATTTTAGTATTTTCGAAAAAATATGGTAATTTGTGAAAATATTAGTATGTTCAAAAAAAAAACAAATAAATTGAAAAAAGCATATAAAAATTCAATTTGTTTGACAACCATAATGCAAATTTTGAAAATTTGAGTATTTTGGAAAATATACGGTAATTTGTTAATTGTTAGTATTTTCAATATAAACTCTAATAAATTTAGAAAGCATACAAAAATTCAACTCGTTTGATACCCATATTGCAAATTTTGAAAATTTGAGTATTTTCGAAGAAAATACGGTATTTTTTGGAAATTTTAGAATTAAAAAAAACCTAATGTAGTTAAAAAGCATACACAATTTCGCTTCGTTAAATATCCATATTGCAAATTTTGAAAATTAGAGTATTTTCGAAGAAAATACGGTATTTTGTGAAAATTTTAGTATATTCAAAAAAAAACTCTAATAAAGTTAAAAAGTATACAAACTTTCGCTTCGTTTGATACCCATATTGCATACACTGAAAAATTTGAGTATTTTCGAAAAGTACGGTAATTTGTGAAAATGATAGTATTTTCAAAAAAAAGCTCTAACAAATTGAAAAAGCATATGAAAATTCAATTCGTTTTATACCCATATTGCAAATTTTTAAAATTAGAATATTTTCGAAGAAAATAAAAAAATTGTGAAAATTTTAGTATTTAAAAAAAAAAAACTCTAATAAAGTCAAAAAGCTTACAAAATTTCGCTTCGTCTGATACCCATATTGCAAATTTTGAAAATTAGAGTATTTTCGAAAAAATACGCTTTTTTGTGAAAATTTCAGCACTTTCGCTTCGTTTGATACTCATATTTCATATTTTAATAATTTGAGTATTTTAGAAAAAAACGGTATTTTCTGAAAATTTTAGTATTTTCAAAAAACAAAACTCTAATAAAGCTAAAAAGCATACAAAATTCGCTTCGTTTGATACCCATATTGCATACTTTGAAAATTTGAGTATTTTCGAAAAATACGGTAATTTATGAAAATGTTAGAATTGAAAAAAACTCTAATAAATTGAAAAAGCATATGAAAATTCTATTTGTTTGATATCCATATTGCAAATTTTGAAAATTTGAGTTTTTTTTTGAAAAATATGGTACTTTGTTTTTACCCATATTGAATTCTATGAAAATTTGTGTATTTTCGAAAAATACGGTAATTTGTAAAATGTTAGTATTTAAAAAAAAAAAACTCTAAAAACATTGAAAAAGCTTACGAAAATTCAATTCGTTTGATACCCATATTGCAAATTTTGAAAATTAAAAAAAATTAAGGGTATTTTCGAAGAATATACGGTATTTTGTAAAAAAAAGAAGGGCGTTAGTAATTTAAATATTTTTGTATTTAGTAATTTAAAAATGTCTGTACCTCGAAGCCGTTGCATCATATCAAAAACTGGTCAAACACAAACTTGTAGGAAATTGGACGGGCTTTCTAAAAAAATACACTGAAAGAAAAATACACGCCACTTTTATGAGATTTTTCAATTTTTAAGTTTAAAAGTTAAATTTTAAGTCCAATCCTTGTTAAGATACAGCGGTTTTAAAAATAAAAATGTTGCAAGAATAGGTTTTTTGATGGTTTTTTGCAATTTCTAAATGACAGACTTGATTTTTCAGTCTCGTAAATATTTTTACCGGAAAGATCGACCAATTTCCCATAAGTTTGCTTTTGACTCACCAACTACTTTTCAGGATCATCTTCAAGAAGATTGCCCGGTTAATGGGAGGCCGCATCCGCGGCGTCATGTCCGGCGGAGCGCCGCTGGCGCCCGACACCCACGAGCAGATTCAGACGTGCCTGTGCGTAGAGATGGTCCAGGGTTACGGGCTGACGGAGACGACGGCCGGAGCGGCGGTTACAGACAGTAAGTTGTTGCTTTACGGCTTAATTTCAAGAGATTCTTACCCACTTCCTTCTTATAGAATGGTGCATGGAGTACGGTGTCGTGGGGGCGCCATCGTCCGTCAACTACATCCGGCTGATCAACTGGGAGGAGGGCAACTACCGCGTCACGAACAAACCGTACCCGCAGGGCGAGATCGTGGTCGGCGGCACGAGCGTATCCAAGGGCTACTACAAACTGCCCGGCAAGACCGGCGAGGACTTCTTCGAGGAGGACGGCCAGCGGTGGTTCCGGACGGGTGACGTCGGCGAGGTGCACCCGGACGGTGTGCTCAAGATCATCGGTGAGTTCCCCCTCGATTCCTCAAAATCTTAAAAACTAACCAGTTCAATTTCATTTGTAGACCGCAAGAAGGACCTGGTGAAGCTGCAGGCCGGCGAGTACGTGTCGCTGGGAAAGGTCGAGTCGGAGCTCAAGACGTGCGCCGTGGTGGAGAACATTTGCGTGTACGGGGATTCGACCAAGCAGAACACGGTGGCGTTGATCGTGCCGAATCCGCAGGCGCTGGACGATATCGCCGAGCGGCAGGGCATCAAGGGGATGGAGTTTGAGGAGCTGTGCAGCTCGCCGGTTATGGAGAAGGCGGTCGTGCACGAGCTGGCCGAGCATGGCAAGAAATGTGAGTATTCGAAAAGTTCCTTGTTTTCGTCATTTGTGTTCAAATTTGAAAGACACTATTTAAAAAATCCACGTGGTGGGAATATTGAGCTCTTCTAAACGGCAAACGCTTAACCGCTCCACAAAAGTAGGCCTTGCAAACGCTTGAGCGGTTTGAGCGTTCCCCAGACACAAACCAGAGCGCTGAAAAGCAGGCGGGAAACGCATCAAATATTTGCTATCATAGCAGTTATCTGGTTTGGTAAATACTTTTTTAGTTTTTAGTGTTATGTGTTTTTTTTTCATGTCTAGGTTATAAATATTTAAATGTAACTTTAAAATTAATCCGGAGAAAAGCACATAGTTTTGACAAGTTAAGAATGTGTACATGTTTTCCTATAATCTGACGGTTTTTATTCATTTTTGAAATTTAGTTTTTTTTTTATTGGAATGATTTTTTTTAGAGCTTAGGTTGCTTTTTCAGCGACTTCGACTCTAACTCAGTTTTCGGTTTCCGGAGACTATTTGACTTCGACTCTAACTTTAAATCTGAATCTAACTAACAACAACTCCCAAACAAAGTCGAATCAGACTCCAGTTCTTGAAGATTAATCAACTCCGAATCTGACTCTTCAACATTAAGTAAAAAGTTTACATTTTTCAAGCTCGACACCCTCTCCAAATTTCAAAATTTGTTTTTGTGTGTGTGTGTGTGTGTGTGTGTGTGTGTGTGTGTGTGTGTGTGTGTGTGTGTGTGTGTGTGTGTGTGTGTGTGTGTGCAACCAACCAAACGGGACCACGCGGTCGCTTCTTACAAATTGAGTTGTTTCCATGTATTTTAGATGTTGTATTCTCTACATGCAAATAACTCGCATTTGGACGGTGTTAGCTCTGCCGAGCTTTGGTGACCCATTTCTACGCAGGCCAGCCATGCGCGAGGTACCTCAGCTTAAATCGACAAGCCCCGCCCTAAAGAACGTTTGCATCAATCGGATTCAAACGTTATTTAGAACTTCCGAGCCCTTGTCAAATGGACAAAGGCCCAGCGTGTATATAGTTTGTAGTAAAAGTATTCCTAATTCTACCAATCCAAAGGACGGGGGATCGAACCCCATTTCATGCGACTTTGATTTTTCGTTCATGTTTAGAGTTTCGAAAATTCATATTTCCTTAATTTTCTCGTTGGGAGCAGATGGGAATTTTAAAATTTGTTTTTATTTTTCATTTATATCATAAAGTGGATGAGGACCGATTTAAGGACTTACATCAGAATTTATTTTACAATTTCTTCAGAAACTTCTATCCAGATCAATGCCCAGGCCATGATTGAGCTTCTGCAACAAATTTGACATTGAATAGATATAATCTCAGTCAGATTTTAGACTGTCTTCCTTTCATATTTCTGGCCAAAGAAAATGTATTTTTTTTAAATTACGAATACAACCAATTTCTTGGTTTTAGAGTTTTTTGAGTGAACTACTCAAATTTTCACAAAATACCGTATTTTATCGAAAATACTAAATATTTTATAATTCGCAATATGAGTATCGAAGCGAAATTTTACCAGCTTTTTCATTCAAAAAAACTCTTAAAAGTTAAAATACATGCAAAATGGATACCCATATTGTGAATTATAAGAATTTGAGTATTTTCGAGAAAATACGGTATTTTGTGAAAATTAGAGTATTTCGTTCAAAAATCTCTAAAACAGTTAACCCTCTACCTCCTTTTTTTTTTCGAAATTTTTTATTTTCCCGTGTTCAGGAGGTCATTTTGAGCACCACCTCCTATTATTACATTTTGCCTAACTAATTTTTTCATGTTTTTACAGTCACTTTTTAATTTTCTTGCTTGTTTTTCACATTTTCTGCTATAAAATGGTACCATTATCACTTAAATTGTAAAAAATGCGTAGAGGCCTAGTCTGGGACATTAGAAAAATTACTGCATACTTCTTTTTACATAAAATATTGGAAATGTTAGTAAAAATCACAGCCAAAGTTGACCCCTAAAAAATGACATTTTTAAAAACATTGGCAAAGTCACATAAAACAAGTAAAACTTCCAACCCTAAACACTTGTAGCCCCAACGGGGTCAAAAAAGTTGGAAATGCAATTTCACCGGCTCTTTGAACACCTGGAAAAAAAGTTGGAAATGCCTTTTTTATTATAACTTAGGGTAGATGCATCTTTTTTGGGTCTACCTTGTTTTAGTTGATTCTTGACATCCTTCCGGATCGAATGCAACAAGAATAATCCAAATCGGTTGAGTTTTCGCCGAGATACAGCCGGATGAAGTTGCATTTCCAACTTGTTTGACCCCCTTGATGCTTCGTGTAAGTTTTGACCTCGTTGGTGTTACAAGTGTTAAATTGTCTAAAATTTGAAGAGTTCTTCTTTCCAATGCTTTTTAAAGATCAAAAATTGGTTGAAAATGGATTTTTGGTATTTTTTTTTAAATCGAAGCCCGTCTAAAGCGGGGTTGGGTTGTAGAGGGTTAAAATACATGCACAATTTTGAATCGTTTGATATCCATATTGCGAATTCAAAAAATTTGAGTATTTTCGAGGAAATACGGTATTTTGTGAAAATTTGAATATTTCTTAAAAAAAAACTCTGAAACAAAGAAAATGCTTGCAAAATTTCGTATCGTTTGATACCCGTATTGCGAATTATAAATTATAAAATATAAAATATTTTCGAGAAAATACGGTATTTTTGTGAAAATTTGAGTATTTCACTCAAAAAACTCCAAAACAGTGAAAATGCATGCAAAATTTCGAATCGTTTGATACCCATATGCAGGGTTGTTAAAATATCAAAATATCAGCTCTCAGCAACTACAATTATCCCGCCTGAATATTCATGCCTCAAATACAACTGCTCTTCTCTCTTCATTGAAACTCTCAGTGCCGAACATAGCCGAACACGTTTTCGTGTTTACCCACTCGCAATTGACATTTTCCTTTTCTCTCTCATTCCCGCTTCTACGATCATCCTACCGCAACAGCGTTTAACCACAAAAGCCGCCACAAAACCAATTTCGCAAACGCAGTTTAACGGGACGTCATGCGTGGTCGGCTTCTAATCGCCATCTCGCGTTCTCTCATTGCAGTTTTCGGAGATATTGAGAGAATCGGCGGTGAGAGCGCATAGTCGAGGAAAAGGGAAAGAGTGATAGAGAGAGAATGACATCGCTGGGAATCACGAGACACAAGAAGAGATCTCACAAGCTATAGTGACGGCCGCTATACTCTCGGATATTTTTGGTGCAGAGATAATCTATTGATAGCTTTTTTATCACTCATTTGCAACACTGCCCATATGTATTGCAAATTATACAAATTTGAGTACTTTCCAAAAAGAGCGTATTTTGTGATTTTTTTTAGTATTTATGCTTTGTAACTTACCATTTTATAAAAAAAAATTACTAAGCGGAAGCTTGAAAATTCAACATAATTTGGTTTGTTTTAGTAAATTTTAGAAAAATATTAGATATTAGTTATCGACGATAAAACTTGGTCCCTAGGCTGTTGCAAATATTTTCAATAGTTTTTCCCCCTTTAAAAGTCAGGCCGAAAAATCAAGGGCCACATTTTTTTTTCAAGGCACTTCAAAATGTCAACGGAAATTCTAGCTGAAATCAATTAAAAATGCATTCCGCTGCGTTTAGAATCATTTTTAGCTTGTTTGGGTTTATTCAAAAATCTTTAGAATTTTTGTTAACTTTCGATGCAACACGTTTTTTTTGGTCCAATCTTACTTTTTTTAAACTAATGATTCCAAAACAACTGTGAAATGCATTTTAAACACTTTTTTCAAACTATGGCTTGTTGCTTCAATTTATATATTTTTTCGAGTACCGGACACTCGTTTTAGCTTATGAATCGCTCAAATTTAGACTAAATTTTAGTTAACGGCACTATTTAGGTCTCAAACATGCGTTTAACAGGATAACAATCGATATTTAGAAGAAAAAAAATCTGGGGTTTAAAGATTTCAGAACCAGAAATTTCTGAATTCCGTTTCCGTTGCTTAGGACGCTTTTGCTAAATTTTAGAGAAATGTTTTATATTTTAAGAACTTTCATTTTATTTATCTTCAATTGTTTTTGAAATTGACTCCAGTCTCCATATAAAGTTAAATTGAAAGTTGATGTAGAAATTCATGAAATAACACAATTTTGACAATTGTTAGCGATATTATTTTAAATGATTGATAAAATAAGATGAGGTGTCCAGTTAGAAGCGCCTGGAATTCGAAGCATGACGTTGTTTTACGACGGAATTCCAAAAATATTTTTTCCTGTTTTTAGCATCTACGGGAACGATTGAAATACAGTCCAGATTGGATTATCCTAAGGGCTTGGAAAAATTTCACTTCGGATAATTGAATCATGAAATTTTTTTTTCGTTGTCTTATTTTTGATGGTTGAGTTTAAGTATGGACCAAAAACTACTCTTAAATTATTTTGAATTTTTAAATCCAAGATGGCGGCCAAAATAATGGGTATAACATAGGGACCATCCATAAACCACATGGACACTTTTTTGGAAAGCTCAACCCCCCCCCCCCCCCTTTGTGGACAATTGTCCACTGTCATTTTTGTATGGATCGTGGACAATCTCCATACCCCCCCCCCCCCCTTAAGTGTCCACGTGGTTTATGGATGGTCCCGTATTGAAAAAAGGATTTTTTTTAACTTAAAAGGAAATCAAATATTCAATTATGACTAAAATAGGGTCGCATAACTCAAATTTAATGTCAATAGTAAAAAAAAAAAATAGAAAAAAAACATTTTTTTGGCCATGATTCGATTATCCAATGTCTTATACAAACCTTCGGATAATCGAAACTTCGGATAATCGAGTCTGGACTGTAGTTTCAAAATTGCGAATTTTCACAAATATCTATAAATCGATGAAACATTACAAAAGCTGAATTCTAATTTAAAACAAAAACTATGTCCTAATTCGGCATGAAAAGCTTGCCATTGATATGTATAATTCTGAATCTAATCAAAATCTCTTCCTCTTCCACCCCAGGCAAACTGCACCGCTTCGAGATCCCGACGGCGGTCACGCTGTGCAAGGACATCTGGACGCCCGATATGGGCCTGGTGACGGCCGCGTTCAAGCTCAAGCGCAAGGACATCCAGGAGCGGTACAAGAACGAAATCAGCCGGATGTACGCGTCCTAAATCATCATCACCCCGCCCTAAAAATCACAGACAGAGAGAGACAGAGAGGAAGAGCATTAATGTTTAATCCTTCGATTCTTAAGTCGATGTTGTGTAAATTGTATTTGGCAATGTTTGTCAAGCAGAGAGAGAGAGAGGTGTGGGACAAAAGTTCACGTCCGTGGCCACACCAACTTTGATTTCCTTATTAGAGTAGATCCCGTGTAAGAGCCAAATTTAGTGACTATTAACGGTCGGTTACGTCTGTTTTGTTATTTTGTTTTTTTTTCGTTATTGATTCCTTCATGATTATTGTAAGTCGTTTGAAAATACAATAAATTATCGTCACCTTTTTCACCTTCAAGCTGGTTTGGTTTCCCCTTTCGTCCTACATTTTTTATCACCGACTCAATCCTTCCAAGCTCGTTATTATTCTACAATAAAACAAAAAGAAAAAATAAAATAACGATCAAAAAGAGAGCAAAAACGCGAGGATGCTAGCGAGCAATGTAAAAAATGTGTTTCTTCCTGTGAAGCCGGGAATGAACTTCGTTGAAAGTGTTGCGCGCGAGTGCGTGTGTGCTAGATAATGTTACTGCTAACAAATTCACTTACTATTGAGTAGAGACATTAAAACAAAAAGAAAACAGAACAAACCGTAGGATATAGGAATTTGAACAAAACTATTATGCTGTTTCGAATGAGAGAGAGAGCGGGCAAAACACTCTCTCCTAAGCAAACAATTTTGTGTAAATAGAAAAGTGCACTGAGCTAGATATTTTTGCATATAAATACGGAAGCAGTGGAGTCTGATTAGTTTAGTATAGTTAAATCTGCGCGGTGAATTCAATGGCAAGCTCTAAAGTCACTCTGTTGTAAATAGACACTTTTCAAAGGTTCGTTTCTCTTTTTCAATCAGATTCAACAAACTTTTATTTCTTCGTCAAGCCAATCGATCATCGAAGCAATTGTATTTAACCACCATGGATTAGAGGGGCTAGGTAGCTATTTATTTTTTCGGTCCGTTTTTATTTTTCGTTGCTGCTGCCTTCACCTTAACAGAAATGGGTTTTTTCGTTGGTTCGCGCTTAAATTTTGAAACAAACTAATTAAACTAAGCAAAATGAAACAATAAAAAAAGCGCTAGAGGTATTACACGGTGCGACACGAGCGTGCGAGCGGTTTGGGACAAATTAGGAGGAACGGATTAACAAATAAAAGCATAAGGGAAACATCAAAACACTAGCGAGTAATTTCAGTTATTCTGTAAATTTAAAACAAAAACAAAAAAGCATGTGCAGAAAACAATGGCAGCAAAAATGTTGAAAATAAAGTGAGAAAGTGTAAAAGAAAATTGCTTGGTTGTTGTTCATTTACGGTGGAAAATGGTTGAGAAAATCCTTTAGGTTGCAACGATTGTCAATAAACAAAATATAAACAGTCAATTCAAGAGTAGTTTTGGATATTTTTTTGTTTTATTAATCACAGGGTCAAGTAGAGGGGGAGGGGGTGGCTTCAAAACAAGTCAAAACAACGTTTTAAATTTAATATTTTTTTTAAATTAAACAGTTTCTAATTTCTTTGGGTTTATTGTTTATGCACGAAAATTAGAAATTCAATGTAAATTTTGTTAAAAAATTGGTCTAAAATATTAAAAGAGAAAAAAATCGATTAGCAGAAATTTTCAAAAGTTATGATCTAAAATTTTAAATTATTAAAAAATAAGTAATTATCACAAAAGTATCATTTTCAACATTGAAAATTGAACCAATATTTTCCGAGGTATCGTTACTTGAACAACTCATTTTCATCGATTCGAATTCTTCTTGAGGTTGAATCTCCAAAACAAAATATCCAATTTTCAATGTTTCAGAGAGAAAATTGTAGAAAATTAAAAAAAGAGTGACTTTCTCTCTTGTAGTATTTATGAAAAGAAAAATGTTTAAAAATTTTCTTTACATTATAACCCAAAAGTGACTAACAGGGTGGCCACTCAAGTCGGGAAATCGGGAAAGTCGGGAATTCGGCAAAATCCGCCAAAAATCGTGAAAATGTCTGGAATTTGTGATTTTTTGTCAAAAATTCGGGAAAAGTCGGGAATCCCAAGCATACTTGTTTGAAAATTATTTTCAAACTCTTGAATAATTTTGTAATATTTTGAACTATTTTTAAATTAAATTTACTCAATAATTTGAACTATTCCTTAATAGTAACTTACTTAAATTTAGGGTTCCTTTCACTATTTCAATCTATTTGAAATGAACCCTAATTAATATTGGATGCATTTGACACAGATTTTCATAATATTTTGTAAGTATCAAAAGATTTTTTATTATTTATCAACAAGAGGTAACATTTAACTTAAAACAACAAACAAAGTTAAAAACTGATATAAAAACAGAACCTAATTTAAACAATTATGATTGTTTTCCACTTTGTCACATTGTTTGAATATTAGAAAAAAGATTCTAATTTGAGTTTGGCAGTATTATTATTTTTGGCAAATATTGTTATTTGTTTTTTATTTTTTTTATTTAGGTTATTGCAATTATATTTAAAGAATTAGTCTCTTTAAACATTTTGAATAAAATAAGTTGTATAACATCATATCATACTGATTTTTTCATTGAAAAAAGTTTAAACAATAAAATACTGATTAAAACAGGAAATTGGTAAAAAAAATTAAATCGAATTAAAAAATTATAGCATTGGTCATGTTTTGAGCGTTCTTTGCCCAAAAAAAATATTTTTAATAACTTTTTGCCATTTCCAGTTTAAACGAAGTATCAAAAACTATGTCAATTTTTGTGTAAAACGGTAAAAAACACGATTAAAAACCATTTCTGATCACTTTTTTCATTTTAAATGCAAAAAAAAATTGTCAGGACAACATTTTTTCGATGGATCAACTATGGTTCCCTTGGAACGAGCTGTCAAGTAGAACCTTTTCTGTCAAGAAGGGCCGCGAAGTTAATTTTAAAAAATTGAATTAAAAATCAATTTTAAATCTTTTGAGGTCGTTCGAAGGGTCATTGTACTCAGAAAAATAATCTTTATCGTTGTGAACAATAAAATCACAAATTTAAGCTTAATTTTAGGACTTAATTCAAAAAATAAACATTGATTTTTCAATTATTGTCAAGCATACTGATATTTTTCAAAGACTAATGTTTGTTTGTGCTTTAATTTTTGATGTATTTTTGGGAATTTGTTTCTGCTTTCACGAAAGTAGTTGATAGTTTGATTTTTTTGAATTCATGTAGATTTTTCTGTATGATGGTTGATTTTACTTTTTTATAAAGAGTTTTTTGTTTGAAATTATTCTTTGCATAAGAAATGGCTATTAATAGAGTTTCTGGAAAAGTCGCGAAAAAGTCGGGAATTTGGAAACGGGATTTGAGTTGGTGACTATAACTCCAAAACGATGCACTTTATCCAAAATTCGGCATAATACTTTTCGATTGCAAATTTTAATAAGGCATTGAAAATATGTTTTTGCAATTCCGTCGTGAAACTTCTTACTTTTCCTGTCATTCTTGAACGACGAAATAGCCTACTTTTCAATACCAAAAATAACAGAATCGAATAGCAACACTTTTCAAAATAAATGCTGAAAAGTTCTACTTTTCAGCACTGAAATGAGTGCTGAAAAGTTGAACTTTTCAGCACTTGTTTCGAAAAGTAACACTTTTCAACATTTTTTGGTTTAAACGATTTATTGACAAAATACATGAAAATTTGACTTAAAATTTCACTCAATGGGTGTTTTTCGGAATTGCAAAAAGTGTTGTGTGGAACTCGTTGCAAAACTTGATTTTTTCAGCACTCTTCGTACTTATCCAACTCGGTGAACCTCGTTGGATAAATTTACGACTCGTGCTGAAAAAATCCTCTTTTTGCAACTTGTGGCATAATAGTAGTTTATGCAACCAGTTGCAAAAAGAGGATTTTTTCAGCACGAGTCGTACATTTATCCAACGAGGTTCACCGAGTTGGATAAATACGACGAGTGCTGAAAAAATCAAGTTTTGCAACGAGTTCCATACAACATTTTTTGCAATTTCGAAAAACACCCATTGAGTGAAATTTTAAGTCGAATTTTCATGTATTTTGTCAATAAATCGTTTAAATCAAAAAAATGTTGAAAAGTGTTACTTTTCAAAACAAGTGCTGAAAAGTTCAACTTTTCAGCACCCATTTCAGTGCTGAAAAGTAGAACTTTTCAGCATTTATTTTGAAAAGTGTTGCTATTCGATTCTGTTATTTTTGGTACAGAAAAGTAGGCTATTTCGTCATTCAAGAATGACAGGAAAAGTAAGTAGTTTCACGACGGAATTGCAAAAACTACTATTTTGAAACTGATCGCCTCTTTAACATTCTCCAAAAACAAATTTTTTTTTTCAAATAAAAATCTCATCTCTGCCACCAGGTTTTGCACCATAAAAAAATTAATATCGCGAAATAATTTGCAAAAATCATGAGAATTACTCAAGTGTAAAAAAAGCAGTGTTGGTATTATCGAGGCTCTCGCGAGAAAATTTTCTCTCTATCGAGTTCTCGCCGCGAGTCTCGAGCTGCCGAGAGAAACTCACCGATTGCCCGTGCTCTCCTCCGCTCGCGAACGGGCTTTCTCGCGAGCCAGAATTGCCCGTTCGCGAGAAGTTGAACGTGTTAGAAACGAACAAAAAACAACACAGCGATTGAAGTTACACTTCTATACCATCGCCTGGTTCGTATTCATAAGCCTGATACACAAATTGCTAGCTTGGGACGAACGTCTAGCACGAGGCGCTCGCGAGCGCTCGCGGCGAGAGCGAGAACGCGAACGAAAATGCGAGCGCGAGCGAGAAGAGAAAAGTACCACAAGTTCTCTCCCTCGTTCGCGAGCGAGGAATGCTTTCCTTCTTCTCGCTCGAATTCCAACAATGAAAAAAAGGCAAATGGTAGAGTATTATTTGGTCTTTTCGAAAACATTGTTTTTTTTAAATAATGAAGAAGACTATCCACCTTTTTTCATAGGTATTTTTTGCTATTTTTTAAACAAATTTAAAACAAATACTTCGATTAGATTACATTTCAGATACTTTTTAAATATTCGTTTTCTTAAAAAAATTATTACTTGGCCCGTAAGTCTGTTGCAATTATATTTTAGACTCGATTACAAAAAAATGTATGTAATCAAAAAATTTCACTTTCAACTTCATTTTCCGACATTGAGTTTTCGGTATTTTAAATATTTTCCGATCTCTTTTTTATTTTTTTATTATAAAAATATAATTGTAAGCTAAACATAATAAATGTAAAGAAATTTTTAATCGCAAGGCATTACTTTTATTTTTAACAGAAAATACCCAATTGTTTTTACAATAATAACAGTTATTCTAAATACGAATAGTTTTATAATTGTCTGGGAACTGGCAAAAATTAAAACTTTTATAGTGAACAATTCAATTAGAAAAAGAGAGTTTGATTTCGGGAAATAATGATAAGAATTAAAATTCCCTTATTCAAAAAATCACATTTATTATCTCGTCGTTCAATAGCATGCAAGAAATAACTTAATCTTATCATATTTCTATGTACAATCCTAACCCCACACCAACTTCAACTCAACTTGTTCAAATCATTCATCGGATTCGTCGTCAACCGTGTAAAACTGTTGGACAGATTCTCCTCCTCGTCCTGGTGCATCCGATGCACCATTTGCTGCTGTACCGTCTGAACTTGCTGCTGATACTGCTGCTGCTGTTGCTGTTCCGTCGGCACAGCTACTGACGCTGCCGTCGAAAAGTGTCCCATAATGGACTTGATCTCGGACGAGTTCATCGCAAAGTCCCGCCCAATGTCCATGTCCAGCAGGCTGCTCAGATTGTACTCCTGGGGCTGCACTCCGGGGGCTAGGGCCATCTGCTGGCAGGTGGGTTGAGGCGCTGTCGAGGTGCTTGGTCCGGGCTGTTGGGTCATGGGGAAGTTGGGCTGGAACTGTTGTTGGTTCGGATATTGTTGGGTGGGTTTCGGGGGGTAGTTGTAGTGGTTTGGTGGGTACTGCTGGAAGAAGTCGTTGGGTTGGGTGGACGCGGGACCTGGGAAGTTGGGGTCCGGGTATGGGAGGGGGGCTGCGTTGGGGATTCCTGGAGAGTGCTCGGGGGACTCGTTGGGGTTACGGTAGGGTCCTTGGAAGCCGAACAGCTGTTCGCGAGGTTCGAGTTTGACGTGTTCGCCGACGGTCGGAAGCATCTGTCCGTAGGATCCGGCAGGAGGTGCTCCACCGTGGCTTTGTTCCAGCACCTCGGAGCTGTTGAACTTGGGTCGTTTCCGCTTCTGAGACAGTCCGGTGGCGTCAAGTGGGAGTAGCTCGAAGGGAAGAGGTTCGCTGGTAGCACCGTCCGATGGTCTTCTCAGCTGGATGTTGACCATCACGGGTTGGGAGGTCTCCAGCGTATGGTATCGAGGAGTTCGGAAACAGATCGCGACCTGCTTGTGGACGTTGTTGTGCTGAAACTCGCCAACGTCCTCCCAAACGATTCTTCCCTCCCGTTCTTCGTAGAACCGCACCGAGATGTCCTCCTTTGTTACCTTCTCACAAAGAATGATAATTTCCTTCCCTCCAGCAGTGGGTGCCGTTACGTGGCTCAGCTTGCAGATCACCAACTCCGACATGGCCTTCTTGTCGTAGATAACATCGGACACCACAGGTTGCAGCGGTTCCGAGAACCGTCCCGGCTGTTGACCCTCGATAAACACCTGGAAGCACAACCTCACCGCATTCAAATCGATCGTGGCCAGTTGCTTCACATGTCCAAACCCCGTCTTGTACGGATCAACGCGCAGCTTTTCCCGCGTCTTCAGTGCTCCCTCGATGTCCTTCTTCTTGACGCACTGAATGCCCAAGTTGTTGAACGTGTAACTCATCGTGGCACTGTTCAACACCACCGTGCAAACGCCCTCCTTGCAGCCATCCTTCCCAACCAGGTTGTGCGGATGAGCCCGGTACGGCGGATCCTTGGTCACGCAGGACACCACCACCACGGCACGACCCTTGTAGCCGCGCAGCTCGATCGTCGGATGTGTCTTGTGTTCCGTCGTACTCCGCACACCCGGGATAGAGCCCGCCGAGCGACCTTCACACTCATATCGGAAGCGCAGACCCTTGGACTGGGGCTGTTCGGTGATGACCACGTACGGTTTCTGGGACGGCGTGGCCATTTATCGGATTGTTGTTTTGTTCCGATGTGCGAATTATTGAACTGCTGATCGTGCTTTGATCCTGTTGCGGCTCACATAACTTTAATAAATAGACGGAGGCGATTCGCTTGGTACAACTTTCAACGGAGAAGTTACCTGGAAACAACTGATGACTTAGAATTGAAACTAAAATAGGTATTGAAAAGGACAACCTTTTGGCTTACCAAAATTTGTTTTGCTTACAGACAGGCAGAAGCACTTAGACTGATCAACGATCTTGAATAGTGCAAACGATCGCGCTTTTGTCACATTGAGCTACAAACAATAACGCTAACCTTCTATTGATCAGAAGCTTCTAGTAAATTCCGTTGGTTGTAAGAGAAAATGAATATGAAAATTAAAATAAAATTACTGCACAAAACTATTCCATTAGGGCTGGCTTTAAAATTAGTTCGAAGACTGGCCTTTTAGTATAATCATGACATATTTCAAAAATAATTGGTCTAAATTAAAAAAAAAACCTTGAGATCAAATTTTCCCTTCCAAAAACAATAATTAAATAAATTTAGTTATGTTTTAGCAATCAAATGTTGCTAATTAAACAAATTTTTGTCTTTTTTATCCTTGTTAATTTCAAGTTAATTTATTACTTTATTTTTGTTAAAGCTCAGTTCTCATCATTTCATAATTAATATTTTTAGAATTAAATTGAAATAAAAAAAAAAATGACTCAAGAAAAACAAACTATCTATTTCTTAAGAATTTGAAATATATGTTTAAAAAACAATTGGATTGCTGCGTACAAAAACTGAAATAAACTAAATCAAAATTTCTAGAAGTCTTTTCCTAACTAAAAGTTAAACTTTTTGAGAAATTTGAATAAAATTGATATTTGAAAAAAAAGTAAGCAAAAAACTATGTTATTTTTTTTAAGAACAAATTTTCTATGATTTAGTCAAGGATTTAGTTCTCAAAATCGTGAACTGTGTTCATGAATTTGCGAACAACGAAGAAATATATTCACGTTTACAGTGCAAATGCAACACAATTGGGTCCTAAAATGAAGCTTAGATTGCTGGTATTATTGTTTACAGCGTTAATGCTTATTTTTATGAATACAATGACCCTTTGTACGACCACAAAGAGTTTAAAATGGATTTTTAAATCAATTTTGAACAATTAACCTCGCGGTCCTTCTTGACAGAAAAGCTCCAACTTGACAGCTCGTTCCAAGGGGACCATAGTTGATCCATCGAAAAAATGTTGTCTTATAAAAAAAAATTGCATTAAAATGAAAAAAAGTTATCATAAATGGTTTTTAATCGTGTTTTTTACCGTTGTACATAAAAATTGACATAGGGCTTTAGTACCCAATTCATGATTACGTTTATTTATTTATTTTCTGTGTACTTATCGGTGTACAAGTTGTGTTAATTAAAATATATTAGATAGAGATATAAGGTTCCTTTCAACTAATATCAAGTACACAACAATCATTCGATGTTTTGAACTTTGAAAATTGGTGATAGGAGCAAGAAAAAAAACTATTTAAAAACCAAAAAAATTACTAAAGGAAGGGAACAGGGAAAGGAAACAACAATATAGTTTTGTTCCAAACAAAGTTTCATAATTAGACAAATTAATGATACTGAAAATATAGATCGCAGCTTATATTTAAAAAAAAATAAAAAATTCTCGAAATGAATCAAGAAATTTAGGAGCATAAACATATTTTTCATAAACTGCAATATTTCAAAGAATAGCTTTTTGAAAACTTTTCAATATATATTTTCCTTCACTGTTAACATATTTGTGTGTGTTTGAAATCATTTATAAAGATTTAGTGAAATATAACTTAATTTCAATTATTATTAAGATTGCAAACAACAGCATCTTGAAATATTGATTTTTTATATTGTTGTGATAAGGAAATTAAATAGTTTCATAACTCATAAACCAGGCCTGCCCAACGTCCGGCCCGTGAAGCCATTTCATCCGGCCCGCGAGAGCTTTTTTAAATTGTTCTATGACCGGCCCTCAAGGACTGTTCATGAAATATTAAATTAACAAAGTATGTGTCTAAATTTAAATAAAACTTGAAATTTAATTTTCACATATATAAGCAAAAATTTAACTAGAAAAATTTTGATTTTTTTATTTGTTTTTTTTTCAATAAAATGTTACTATTTCAACGTATTATTTGGATTTTGTATTTTTTATGATTTTTGTTTCAAATTCTAACATTCTTCATGTTTGAATTTAATTTTTATCATTTCTATATTGATGATTTCAGAATCAATCATTAAACTTAAAAATGGTGCACGAAAATAAAATTATCCATTTCACGAGAATGTGAAATATATTAAAAACATGGATTTTTGTCTAAAAATGCACAAAAAGACGCTAATTTTTTTTTAGGAACATGATTAAAATTGATTGAAAAATTCAAATAAGTATGCAAAAATAACGTTTTTTTCAGAACATCTTTTCAGTGATAAACTTGTGTTTGAAATAAAAGCTTATAAAAAGCAAATTATTCAGACTGAAGAAAAAATAGCTGCAAATATTTTTAAAATATTGAAATGTTAAAATGAGTCAAGAAATCAGGGAGCAAAAAATATATGACACATTCTCCAGTATATTTTTTATAAACTTCAATAGTTTAAAGAAGTTCAAAGAACTAAACATAAAAACTACTCAATTTATTTTTTTCTACACGTTTTAAAATTTGTGTGTTTAAAATCATTAAAAATGTTTTACAAAATATACTTCAATAAAGGTGCACATTGATTTCTTTTTATAAATGTGTTGTGTTGGAAATCAAGCTTTTAAAAAACTTACAACGAACAATCAAATTTGAATGGTTTTGCCTTTTCTTTACTAATTTCTAAATTTTTATTAGGGTATTCAATAGCAATCTACAAAAACAATTACAATAGATAAAAAAAAAACAAAATAAAATAAATGAAATAAACACATTTTTAAATGCTGTGATTCTTATTTGCAACACTAGTTTATTCATTTGGTTACTTGAAAAGAACCTAATAAGAATAATTTTATGAGAAAAATGTTTACTGTTTCAATTTTTTATCAATCATTGGTTCCGGCCCGTCACTACTTCAGAAAAATCTGATCTGGCCCGCAGGGCCAAAAGGTTGGGCACCCCTGTCATAAACTATACGTAAAACAATACGTGTTTTAGTGTGGAATATCCCCCAACAAAACTTAATTATATTTCTTTGAACTAAAGACTCCAAGTTCTCTGTTCTTCAGCAGAACAAAACGTCGGACGATCAAGCACTCTAATGACTCTTTTCGATAGAAGAAGTTCTTCGTTCCTTTCCTTTCCAGCCAGCCTATTTGAAGTCGAAGAGCCGGAAATTTGCTCTCATCAACAATGCCCACTCAATAGCACACACACACACATTCATCGCACGTACGTGCCCGGAATCGGCAGAGTCAGGCAGTGAGTGCTCGACCTTGACTTTGTCAACGACCAGCACCTCACGAGCAAGAGAGACAGCAAAAGCCATGATTTTTTTCTGCAGGAAATCCTGCGAATCGACGGCGAAGAAAGTCGCTTTGACTCAATTGCCATAAACCAATGTGAGTTCGTGGCCTGATCAGGTGGTTGTTACAAAACATAAACAAAAAATATTTAATTTTAAATTCATTATTAGAATAAAAATAGTCAACACTTGGATAAATCTTAATTTATTGTTCAATATTTTATTTGATAATTTTATTCGTGAAAATCATCCCAATATACCTTATCGCTTTGAAATGTAGCTATGAACGGTTATGAACTCGACCGTTCGTCTATAAACAGCCTCAATATTCCAAGCGCGACATGGCTATAAAAAAATACTTCATCTTTTATATCAGAAAGCATTTCGAAAGATGCTGGGTATTTTCTTCCTTTGGCAAAATAAAACACAGTTAAAAATATCACAACATTCAATTTTGCCTTAAACATACCTCACCTTAAGCATGTTCTGAAGGTTTTTATGTTTCAATTATCCTTTTGCAAAATTGATTCATTTTTCGCAAACAAAGAACCGAACCGTCAAACGAACCAGAAGCGTAGAAGTGGTGTGCATTTTTATGCTCGTAAAACCAACTTTGTGGCGCACATAAAATGATTTATCATACCCCATCATACAAACATAACTGTGCTCCGTAGGAGGTGCATCGTTATCGTAGATATGCGTTTCCACGTAGTCAATAAATGATCAACTTTGCTGCAGCTGAGTGGGCTTAATAAAGGAACTTATGTCTTTGTAGCATTTCTGTTATTTAATTTGGTTAGGCTCTCAATAGATTTTGGTGGAAGTATTCTCTCGACCCTGTATTTTGGGTGTAGATTTTTTTATAAACATATATTTTATAAATCGAAATGAACGATCAGTTAGGAAAAATCAGAACACGTTTGACACACCTACATGACCGACTTCTGTTAACATTTTTAATTATAACTCGGGACTCTGGCACCCAAATTCGACCAAACTTTGGGACAATAACGGTCAGCCAAACAAAATGTGTTTGTTATTGTTTGCATTGCATTCTCTATTTTTGTTTATTCATTATTTTTTTTTGTATTTTTTTTTCATTCAGATGAAACTTTGTCCTTGTACTTCCTATTGAGGTTTTGCAGCGCGACTGTGTTTCAAATGTAGGTGGCGCCAAAATGAGGTTACTTGCCAAAAATCGTAATCCTTTCTGCTGGATTGAAGAACAAAATCGCTTATTTCTCACGATTCCCTGCATCAATCTTAATGAAACTGGTTGCAAAAGACGAGAAAATTTTTTTGCTTTAAAATAATGAACATCAATTTTTGGGCGCGCAAAAATTTGTGACCTTTTTCTTTAAAAAACATGTTTTGAAACACGAAAAAATTAGTTTCCCCGTATATATCAATGAAATAAACAGTTATATAGTTGATAACAGATGTGTTAACGTATATTCAACAATTTTTATTGATTTTTGACAGACTTTCTTGCCAAATAGTCCAAATTACTATCTTTTTATAAATTTACAGTTTTCTCATAGAAAAATCAAACAAATATTGGAAAGTTGTACACCAAATTGTTGGAAATAATTTTTCTCATCCGAATCCGGCATAAGTTTTATAAAAATGTTGATTATGAAGGAAAAACCACATTTAGAAAAAAAAATCATAGGTTTACGCTATTTGTTCATAGGTGGCGACATGTGTCTTTTAGCTTTGCTGCAAATCCTCTATAGAGAATTTGCAGCAAAGTTAATAGACACATGTCGCCACCTATGAACAAATAGCGTAAACCTATGATTTTTTTTTCTAAATGTGGTTTTTCCTTCATAATCAACATTTTTATAAAACTTATGCCGGATTCGGATGAGAAAAATTATTTCCAACAATTTGGTGTATACAGTATGTAAAAAAAGTATTTACACCCCTTGGGCACTATGCACATTTTGTGATGAAACATGTAAAAAATTTGAAATTTGACAGGAACCTAGTACTACGTTTTGTTCAGAAACTCATGCCAAATAAAAACGTGGGTTTTATAGAAACCTGGATGTATGGGTATCAAAAGATCGGAAATTTTATGCCCTTTCCGATTCCACATAGGTTGACTTGTGAATCGTGTACCGGTTCGGATGCTGGCGGATTTTCCTACGACGTAATTCCGGGTTGGTACGAAATTCCAACGAAAAATCTATTCTATCGATACTAATACCCCCAAAACGGTGTTATACCTACTCCAAAATGTTTATTTAGCAATTCTATGGTAATATATTGACATTTAGTTGAATTAAAAGTTTGCAAAATTAAGTTTAGATAAGTTTTATATAGATTTTCCAGAGTTATATAAACTTTTATACTAAGTAGTTAGTAAACTTTATATTCAATCCAAATTATTTTTTTAATCAGTCAAGGATGCCTATTTGGAGTTGGGAGACTGGATTTATGGTGATTTGTCAACAAATAACATTATTTATGTTAATTTTTCGAAAGGTGTACAAACTTTTTTTGCACCTTTTTTATTTTCGTAATAGTATTTGTTATATAACTTTTTGTAGAAATCATCTTTTCATGAGCTTTTTGTAGCAAAATTTTTGGCATGAGTTTCTGAACAAAACGTAGTACTAGGTTTCTGTCAAACTTTATTTTTTTTACATGTTTCATCACAAAATGTGCATAGTGCCCAAGGGGTGTAAATACTTTTTTTACATACTATAACTTTCCAATATTTGTTTGATTTTTCTATGAGAAAACTGTATATTTAGAAAAAGATAGTAATTTGGACTATTTGGCAAGAAAGTCTGTCAAAAATCAATGAAAATTGTTGAATATACTTTAACACATCTGTTATCAACTATATAACTGTTCATTTCATTGATATATACGGGGAAACTAATTTTTTCGTGTTATAAAACATGTTTTTTAAAAAAAAGGTCACAAATTTTTGCGCGGCCAAAAATGATGTTCATTTTTTTAAAGCAAACAATTTTTCTCGTATTTTGCAACCAATTTCATTAAGATTGATGCAGGGAATCATGAGAAATCATTTTTTGTTCTTCGCTATTTTTTATTGAAATGACATGAATTTTGTTATTACCGTCTGCCCGGGATGATATTAACATTTCCGTACTAACTGTTCAATAGGGTGAATCTGCGTTTGTAAACAAGCAGTCTATCCCTTTTGCTCAAGTGACAGTTCACGTCAAGTAAGAGGGGGATAGACTGCTTGTTTACAAACGCAGATTCGCCCTATTGAACTGTTACTACGGAATTTGAATGACAACAGTGTTTTGAAAGCATTTGACACAGCCCAGATGTTTTGCATTCATATGTTTTCAAAATATCTAGGTACAGGCGAATTTTGTTTCGCGAAAAAAAACTTTTTTCAACGGAATTTCACATAGATTCCATACAAGCTAAATTTGATTTTAAACGCAGAAAATGCATTTCAAATTGATTTCACTTGGTTAGACTTCAATTTCCATTAAATTTGAAGTTTTTTGAAAAACTATTTGTTTGCTCCCTGATTATTCAGACTGATTTTCAAGGCCTCTCAAGGCCAAATAAACTAAAAAAAAAAAATTAGCAACGGCTTAAAGGTGGCTAAAAAAAAACATCTTTTGAGCCATTATGCATGATGGTGCAAAATCCTGTTCCGGAGTGATGATTTAAGAAAAAATCGAAAATGTTTAAAACCGGCCATTTTTTTTAAATATTCATTCTAAAAAAAACGTATCGAATATTCGTACCACCCATGCGGATCAATTGGACAGCGCAATGGACTCACAATCCAGAGATCGCCTTAGATAACCATTCTACGAAGATTTGTGAAACTTATTTTCCTTCAATATAAGGCGTTTTGCTTCAATGGAATACCCGATTCGCGTGGTAGTTTGACAGTTCGCTCCATAAGAAATACATTGCTCACTACCAATCGCGTCGGGTACTCCATTGTTGCCACTCAATCAGCTGCTCAGCCATTGCACATCTGTTTATTTGGTGTAAAATTCGAAGCACCGCTTCTCTGCAAAACACCCTTGTTTTCCCTTAAAAAGCCACCATCAATAACACTCTACTTGATGACGAACCGTCGTAACCACTTTGTTGCTCTTTCTGCTATAAGCCTTGAAGCTATATTCTAATTTCAATTAATTTATAGCCCACTTCCGCCGGGGCTCGGTGTGGTTACTAATTTTCCATCGAAACAGGCTCCTCTCTCTCTCTCCGTTTCCCAAGTTTTAGAACCGCTATCGGGCAGGCAAGACCGTAAAGTAGCATAATGCTAAAACTCATCGAACATTGAACGAACGAACCTGAATGAATGAGTTAATTAATCACGCCGGTGAGTGTGTGCACTTTTATGCACTTTAAAGTGCATGTGCGCATCAAGAAGTGGATAAATGCGAAATTAATTTTCTCTAAACATCGGCTTTCTTTCCGGCGTGGCGTTTTGCCTGGGCACGAGTCTAACCGCGCGAAACCTGCATGTCGAAATATTTGCATAAATGCCGACGTAAATAACGATTATTCTTCTGGGATGAGCACGTTTTAAATTATGCAACGGATAGAGAATAATACATTTTCAAAGCTTGTTGGGGCCTTCCCTAAACTTCTCTAGAAGGTTCAATTAAGTACATTTTTCTTCAATTTAAGAAAAAGTTCATAATAAAACAAACTCATGATTTAATGAGAAAACCTAACATTTACGTAGTTTACGAACGACCCACTCAGTGCAGATGATGTATCTACTCCGGAGCTTGGGTTGCTGTGGAAGAACATGCTTGCTCGCACATAACTTTGGCTCGAGAATTTCCATGCTTGCCGGCCAGCCAGAGCGAACCGAATGTGTTTTTCGTTCAATAAACTTTCCTTGCTGGCTAGAATTGTTGAGTTAAATTGTTTTGCAAAAGTGAAAATAATGGCTTAAACGGTAGATGAATGTAAGTAGCAGGTACTCATGTAATTTATCTTGCGTATCGTTTAAATTAATCGCTTTGAGAAGTAACGAAAATTTTCTTACATTTTTAAAAACACATCCGACCCCACTTCGATTTGCGTAAAACGTTGTCCTAAGGGGTAACTTTTGTCCCTGATCACGAATTCGAGGGCTGTTTTTTTAAAATTTAGTGACGGAGGGACGGTACGACGTCTTCAATTTTTGAACATGTAAAAGAACCTTTTCCAATAATTTGCAGTCTGAAAAGGTGATGAGATGGAAATTTGTTGTCAAAAAGACTTTAATGAAAAATTAAACGCCCAATTTGATGGCGTACTCATAATTCCGAACAAATCGTATTTTTTATCGAAAAAAAAAACAATAAAAAAGTTTTAAAAACTCTGCCATTTTCAGTTACTCAAATGTAATTTTTTTGGAACAAGTCATTTCAAAGGAAATTTAATGTACTTTTGAAATCTGCAATAACCCAGAAGGGTATTTTTTTCTTTTAGAGCAAAACTTTTTATTTTAGAATTTTATTTTAACTTTGCAGGGTAATTTTTAGTGTATAACAATCAAGGGTTATCGCGATATTATGATTTTTTTTTGAAAAAGTTAGTTTTTTTGTTTTTCTTTGATTTGTATCAGAGAATTGCTCCTATGCTTTATCCAAAAAATGAAGTCAAAATTTCCCCACTTTCCTCTTCTGGCGTGAAAAAAAATTATGTGTTAGCCTTGTTCTTCAACCCCCTATCATTTTGTGTTTTTTCTGTTTTTTTGTTTATCATTCTTTTGCTCACTTTTTTAAACTTTTTCACATATTTTGACGTGTAATTCATGTGGTCACCTGCGACAGACGTCGTGTCTGAAAAAGTATTAAAAAAGTGAGCAAAAGAATGATAAACAAAAAAAAAATCAGAAAAAACACAAATGATAGGAGGTTGAAGAACAAGCCTAACACATAATTTGCATAATTTCACCATTTAAATGAAAAATAGGAAGTTAAATGCGTTTCACGCCAGAAGAGGAAAGTGGGGAAATTTTGACTTCATTTTTTGGATAAAGCATAGGAGCAATTCTCTGATGTTTCGGTCATTCGATTTGTTTTTGTTTTATAATCCGGCTGAAACTTTTTCGGTGCCTTTGGTACGCCCAAAGAAGCCATTTTGCATCATTAGTTTGTCCATATAATTTTACAATTACAAATTTGGCAGCTTTCCATACAAAAATGATTTATGATAATTCAAAAATCTGTATCTTTTGACGAAATTTTTTGATAGATTTGGTGTCTTCGGCAAAGTTGTAGGTATGAATAAAGGTACACTGAAAAAAAAAAGATAAATGGTATAAAAACAAATTTGGCGATTTTTAATTTCACTTTTTGTCACTGAATCTTGATTTGCAAAAAAAAAACACAATATATATTTTTTTTTTTAATTTGTTTTCAGAAAGACATCAACATGCTAACTTTCAGAAATTTTCAGAACGGGCTTGAAATCTTTGACCGAGTTATGAATTTTTGAATCAATACTGATTTTTTCAAAAATCGAAATATTTGTCGCAAAAATTTGTCAACTTCATTTTTCGATGTAAAATCGAATTAGCAATCAAAAAGTACTTCAGTGAAATTTTTATAAAGAGCACCGTTTTCAAGTTATAGTCATTTTTAGGTAACTTTTTATAAAATAGTCGCAGTTATTCATTTTTTTAAATTAGTGCCCATTTTGCCCACCTTTGAAAAAAATATTTTTGAAAAGCTGAGAAAATTCTCTATGGCTTCATCCATAAAGTACGTCACGCTAAAATCAGCCAAAATTTACCCCCCCCTCCCCCCCTTTGTCAGGCTTTCCCTATACTTATAACACGCAATGTCACACTTTCTCAGACCCCCCCTCTTCCCCTAGAGCGTGACATACTTTATGGATGACGCCTATATTTGTTGATACGACCCTTAGTTGCTGAGATATTGCCGTGCAATGATTTAAAAACAGGAAAATTGATGTTTTCTAAGTCTCACCCAAACAACCCACCATTTTCTAATGTCGATATCTCAGCAACTAATGGTCCGAGCAACTAATATGAATATGAAATATGAAACATTCGTGAAATTTTCTGATCTTTTACTTTAAAAATTGAGGTTAACAAATTTTAAGTACAAGACGTTTTATTTTTTTTATAAAAATAACTATTTAAAATGAAAAATCATAACTCGTCGACAAAATTTTGGTCCATACTTCTGAATGGCTTGAGAGATGCGGGCTTCCCTATAACATATAAAACATTTAAAAAATTAAAAACACAGATTTTCGGAACTTGATTTTTTGTAAAAACTAAGTTAATTAAAAAATCGCAAAAAAAATTACATGTGTTCTTTTTTTCTGAATAGTCATTGATGAGGATTTTTAAGAAAAATAAGAACACACCTACAACTTTTCCAAAGACACCAAATCAATAAACAGCTGCAAAAAATGTATGGAGACTTTTATGGGTGAACCAATGACCTAAAATTACTTCTTTGGTCATAGGGAAGGTCCCCACAAAGTTTGAGCCAAATAAAAAATATAAGTAAAATCCATTTTCGGGTTTGGTGGAGAATTGCTCATTTGAAAAGTATGCCAAAACTTTCATGCATAACAACTATTGTGAACAAACAAGGTTTGTTTCCTACACACTTTTCAAACATTTTTAATTGCATTTAAACATACTTTTGAAAGAAAAGGTATGTAGGTGAGTAGTAAAGCAAATGTTTGACCTGCCGTATATCGCTTTTTTCCGTTCCTGCAAACAGCACCTGCGCTAAACGCTGATGAGGTATTTTATCCTCCTAAGCTGGTGTATGGTGTATGCATTCTTTCCCCGGAATGATAATAATTCAATCCGCGTGTCTGGCTCGCGGTGTGTTGTTGTCCACATCGGCAGAACATCGCATCATAACGCCACAACGCCACGGTTCTGGCAAAAGCAGGCAGCATTTGAAATTCCGATCGTGCACCCGCGATTGCCTTCCGTTTCTCCGATGGTTCTGTTCCGTTCCCTGACGTTCTCGAAAGGGGTCTTACCTTTGCATACATTTGCTGTAATGTGATTTGCATATCTTGAGGCAGTACAAGAACGCCAGCAACATGCTGTGAACAAACGACCGACGGTCCCTGGTCGGTCAGTCCAAGATTCCCAGATTCGAGCTCTGTGATAAGCATGCAAAAGTGGATATTTCCGATATGAAATCCGCCACCAATCTCAGCCGTGTAGTGGCTGATGGTTGGCCAAATCGTTTTAACTTTTTTTTGGCAGCATTTATTTTTGTCTTAAAACCATAGGAAGCCAAATTCTCGAAAACAGTGCAAACCACCCACTGTTAAGGCTTTCAATTCTTGTGGAATGGGGGTGCTGGATTGTACTTCCGATTCGAGAACAGGAAATATCAAACCCCGTGACGGCCAACAAGCATCCGAACTGACCCCCTTCCCCCGCCCTCCAGTATTGAGTTAATTTTAGCAGCATTTATAATTGAAAAGTTTGGGATACTTTTGGTGGTGTGAGAATTCAAGGCTAGTCCACTCTTCTTAAACTTGGGCAAATTTTCTGGTCGATTGGAAACGCAGTGGAGAGTGGCGACGGGAAAGTGAATCTAGTGGCAAAAAGCTGTCAGAAGTTTCGGTTAGTTATTAAGAATTCATTGGGTAGAAGGAACAAGGCTCAAATTTGCGCCGTTCGAAAGAGTTTAAGTCTTCGAAAGGTTTTCTAATTTAACATAAGGGAATTCTCGAAACGTGTATCCTTGAGGTGAGATCTACGCATCTTGCTTTGTTATATGATAGGCAAGAAATTAAACGAGTGTTCTAAAATCTAAATTTAAAACTTCTTTTCAACCCTCTTCAACAACCATTATAGAGAAGTGCTCTCAAAATGCAAGCAAATTTTAAGTTTGGTGGTTTGATGTGAAACTTTGTTCTAAGATGTAATTTTAGTCCCCCCATTTGAGATCCATTTTTCGATATCTCAGCCTGTGGCTAATTTTGCATGTTTTTTTTCTGCTTGAATTTTTTTTTAAAGTCAAACATTTTTCAGTGAAAAACTGGGGTTCGACTAAACTTGTCCAAAAGTTATAACAGTGCCGTCCCGTTTTTGGAAATATGACTTTTGATACATTTCCTCTCGTCAAATATGACTTAACTTCTAAATTCACACAATAATGAACAATTTAAAAATTGACGTTGATTTTTGACAAGCAGAAATGTTTGAACAAAATGGTGATGCCTAAAACTGGGTGGTACTGTATTTGGTGAAATTGTCTGATCTTAATAAAAATATTTTCAGGCACTTTGTTTTTGAGGTAAAAATAAACATTGTCGGTTTTTTCTAAAGCACCTTTTTCAAAAATGTATAACCTCCCCAGTTGATCGTGAGGAGTCGACCAAAAGGACAAATGAGTGGTGATGTGTCATTCGGCACATTCCTGACGCATTTATTTTCCTTATCGGCGCCAACCTAGCTATTGCGATCGCTAGAGTACGGTCAACCAAGCTAAGCTAAGCTAAGCTAAGCTAAGCACCTTTTTCAAAAATGTATAACTTAAAAGATGGCATTTTTTTGCTATCTAAAACATATATTAAAAACAAAAATTAAGTTTTTTTTAGCATTTGAGTAATTTACTTTTTAATGACTTAAAGTAAGTTAGATTTTTTTATATATTTGCATGACTATTTTTGTATTGAAAGCTGTAAATTTTTTTTGGAGACATGTATGAACGAACCGATGACAAAAAGTGTCTTGTTTACCCACAAAGTTTCATAAAGATTAAAAAAACGTGTTTTCAATAACTCTCAGCCTGAAATGGTAATGGTTTGGATATTCAGTTTCAAAGGAACTTTTATGTAAGATTGGACGCCCGATTCTATGGCGTACTCAAGTTCCAAAAAAAATCATCGTTAATAAACAGTAATTTTTTTTTCGGACTTGTCCATTAAAAGAGAAATGTAGTGTTGTTTAGGAATTTGGCCAGATAGATTCAGATTTTTGGCCAAATAAAATCCAAGAATGATTATTCAAAAAAGAAATTCAAAACTAAAAGCATTTAAAAAAACATTGCAGTTTTTCAATTTAAAAATCCAATCGACTAAAAAAAATTATTAAAATAATACAGTCCAGAATCTGTAACCGATGGCAGTTCCTGACCCAATCGTTACTCTGTCTCTGTTTGTTTCGCGTTAAATATATGTGCTAAAATGCAGGAAAAAGCTTAAGTTATTGAGCTTCACTACTCCCACTGGCTAGGGCAAACAAAAGCCAAGACACCCTAGCAGTACGCAGCCAGTTCCATACCCCCACGATTGCTACCCCACTAGAACGAGACTACGGGCGTTGGTAGCCGACTGGTAGCAGCGGATGACAGGTGCCTGGTAGGCGGCAATACCGGAGATGACTTGCGAGGTCCAGAACCGGGATTCGTCCTATTTGCCCGGAAGACCCGTAACCGAACGGACTGACAGTGCCCTTGGTCAGTCGGATAGCAGGTAACTTGCCAAAGCCGTAAACCCAGTGCCAACCTAACCTTACCGTGTCCTTTGGAAGGACCCCTCAACCTTTATTTAAGGTTCATCCCGGATGCCCCGGAGATGACCAGTGGAACCCCAACAACCCCCTGGAATGTCCGACGTCCTGGCGCTCGACTACGGGCAATGTTCCGGCCAATCGCCAATCCCGGCCGAAGTCCCGATCAGTCAACACATCGGGAAGAGCCCAGGACAACCGGATGGGTCCACGCAGCGCGCGACGAGAACCGCTACCAAGCACCAGGATGCAGATCCAAGACCGCGGCCGAAGCCGACGGTCGAACCCAGATCGCTGGTGGATGGAGCAGAGGTGACGACGCCGAGCTGGTGGGGCCCCAAGAAGCAGAAGAAAAGGTCAGATAGAATAAGAAAGTGGGACAGTTTTGAGGTTAGGAGAAGGAAAAAGTGGGAGAATAAAGTGTGCACAAACCGTGAATAAAAGTGGTGTTTCGTTTAGTAACTTGTAGTGTTTTCCTGTATCCGTCAAAGTTAGTGTGGATAAGCGTGCCGACCTTGAGGTGTTTTTGTAGAGTCCCGGCAATGAGGAAGGTCTCGGCTAACCAGAAGTTACAAATCAATTATCTGAAATTTCACTTCAGATATGAGCAGTTCTCTAGGATTTCGGTCATTCGATTTTTTTTTGTATTTTTTAATCCGACTGAAACTTTTTTGGTGCCTTCGGTATGCCCAAAGAAGCCATTTTGCATCATTAGTTTGTCCATATAATTTTCCATACAAATTTGGCAGCTGTCCATACAAAAATGATGTATGAAAATTCAAAAATCTGTATCTTTTGAAGGAATTTTTTGATCGATTTGGTGTCTTCGGCAAAGTTGTAGGTATGGATACGGACTACACTGGAAAAAAATGATACACGGTAAAAAAAAATTTTGTGATTTTTTTTATTTAATTTTTTGTCACTAAAACTTGATTTGCAAAAAAACACTATTTTTAATTTTTTTTATTTTTTGATATTTTTTAGGGGACATAAAATGCCAACTTTTCAGAAATTTCCAGGATGTGCAAAAAATCATTGACCGAGTTATGAATTTTTAATCAATACTGATTTTTTCAAAAAATCGAAATTTTGGTCGCAGAAATTTTTCAACTTTATTTTTCGATGTAAAATTGAATTTGCAATCAAAAAGTACTTTAGTGAAATTTTGATAAAGTGCACCGTTTTCAAGTTATAGCCATTTTTATGAAACTTTTTTCAAAATAGTCGCAGTTTTTCATGTTTTAAAATTAGTGCACATGTTTGCCCACTTTTGAAAAAAATATTTTTGAAAATTCTCTATATTTTGCTTCTTCGGACTTTGTTGATACGACCTTTAGTTGCTGAGATATTGCAATGCAAAGTTTTAAAAACAGGAAAATTGATGTTTTTTAAGTCTCACCCAAACAGCCCAACATTTTTCAGTGTCGATATCTCAGCAACTAATGGTCCGATTTTCAATGTCAAAATATGAAACATTTGTGAAATTTTCCGATCTTTTTGAAAACAATATTTTCAAAATTTTCAAATCAAGACTAACATTTCAAAAGGGCCAAACATTCAATATTACGCCCTTAATATTTTTTTCAAAAGTGGGCAAACATGTGCACTTATTTAAAAAAATGAAAAACTGCGACTATTTCGAAAAAAGTTACATAAAAATGGCTATTACTTGAAAACGGTGCACTTTATCAAAATTTCACTAAAGTACTTTTTGATTGCAAATTCAATTTTACATCGAAAAATAAAGTTGAAAAAAAATTTCGACCAAAATTTCGTTTTTTTGAAAAAATCAGTATTGATTAAAAAATTCATAACTTGGTCAATGATTTTTTGCACAACCTGAAAATTTCTGAAAAGTTGGCATTTTATGTCCTCTAAAACAAATCAAAAAATAAAAAAATAAAAATAGTGTTTTTTTGCAAATCAAGTTTAAGTGATAAAAAGTTAATTAAAAAAATCACAAAAATTTTTTTACCGTGTATCATTTTTTTCCAGTGTAGTCCGTATCCATACCTACAACTTTGCTCAAGACACCAAGTCGATCAAAAAATTCCTTCAAAAAATAAAGATTTTTGAATTTTCATACATCATTTTTGTATGGACAGCTGCCAAATTTGTATGGAAAATTATATGGACAAACTAATGATGCAAAATGGCTTCTTTGGGCATACCGAAGGCATCAAAAAAGTTTCAGTCGGATTAAAAAATACAAAAATTAAAATTGAAGAAAAAAAACCGATTTCGTATAGAATTGCTCATATTTGAATCGCGATTTTTTTTCTTCTTTGTCTTGTTTTGATTGTTTAGCTTGAATATCACCCCAAACATGCTCTAAATTGATTATGAATTTTTAAATCCAAGATGGCGACCAAAATGGCGGTGTTGTAATACAAAAAAAAATCTTATGGTATGCTGAATGGCAATCATCAACGCAAATTGACTAAAATTCGGTCGCAGAACGCAAATTTGATGATAAATGTAAGAAAATAAAAAAATACGAAAAAATTAATTTTTGTTCATGATTCAATTATCGAACTTCTGATGATCGAGGCTATCGAAAAAAATAAATTACAAAATAATTTAGAAATTCTAAAAAACAAATATTCAAACTTAAAAGAACTAAAAAAAAACCTTAAAAAAATCAAGAATTTATAAATGATGCATTAAAAAAAGAATTCAAAAATAAAAAAAAAAACAAATAGCCTCAAGATTCTTAAATTAGAAAATTAATATAAAACCTCTAAAATATTTTTTTCAAACCTTGAAAAATTTAAAACAGTGTTTTCTCAATTACATTTTAAAAAAATATAAAAATTAGGAATTAGGAAAAAAATATAGAGTTCGTAATCATTAATCCAAAGACCTTAGCCAAAATTTCGCTACGAATAACCCAATCACGATTTTTTTCTCAAAATCTGTGACCTAAAAAATGTCTCCAATAATTCTCAGAAAAATGACTGATTTTCTGTGATTCAAGTTGAGCGCAATTTTTGAACTTGATAAATTAGGGATCATCCACGTGGACAATTTTTTGAAAATCTCTGCCCCCGCCTCCCTCTCGTTGGCAATACAAAAAAAAAACATTTTTGTATGGAGCGAGGAAAATCGCTAACCCCAACACCCCCCACCCCCTTCCCCCTCAAGTATTCACGTGGTTTATGGATGGTCCCTTAGGTTTTTTTTCCTTTCGAGCTCCGTACTGAGCTTTATTGCGATTCTACCGAAAAAAAATGATAAGAAAAGTATAAACGACAAACGAAAAAAACAAACCCTTTTGTAACTAACGTTTTATCACAAAAACTTGATTTAGACCAACTTTATCCTCTTATATTTGCAAAGAATGCAAAGAATAAATATTACGAAAATGAGTTTTTTTCTTTATGCTAGGGAAAATTTTCGTATGTAGCTTTCGCACCAAGATTTTTGTTACAGATATTTTAGTTTATCCGAAACGATGGAAACTACCCGAGCAGACGGAAATATTTTAAGAATAAAATTTTTTGATATTTGAAAATACTTGTCCAATAACATTTTATGTTATTTATAACAAGATTAGTTATTCGTCGTTATGAATGTCTTGTTATTGTAATAACAGACTTATAACATTTTTAGTTATTCTTTGAACAAATCTTTGATATTATTTTTTGTTATTTTAGCAACTAATCCAATCATCCCAATAACAGTTGGAGGTATTCTTCCATAACAAAAAATGTTTTTCCAAAGTTATTTTGGCTTTCAACCAACATCAGACCAATAACAAATTTAGTTATGATAACATTATCTGTTATTAAACCCTTAATTAAAAATGGATTTTTCAAGAAGATTTTTCCATAACACTTTCTGTTATTTTTTTTATTTTGTTATTGAAATTGCATGAATTTTGATATTACCGTCTGCCCGGGTATCGATATAATTTTGTATTCTCTCCTTAATGTACTGTCTGCTAAGCGATTTACAACAAAATTTGCCTATTTTTACAATCAGATTGTTGCAGGATTGGGTCCGTAAGTTTGTCAATTTTGGAATAAGAACAACTTCCTTGGGTGCTGTGCACCCTTATAAGTGCTTAAATTTGTGTTTTGCAAATCGCTCGTACGATAAAATAGAGCTTACTTTTTTAAGTGTCCAAATAATCGTATTGTAAAAGTGAATTATTGAATAATGAATTATAATTTGATCGATCAAGATTTAATAATTGCTTCCAGTAGTCGAAAACGAGCATCAGATTATTGATGACAAATCATGAATAATCGGAAAAGCCAAAAATTTCGAAGGTAAAATGTCATAAAATGCGATGCATTATTAATAATATTACATCATGTAAACCTTCGTAAATCCCCTTATAACCCATTCGTACGCCAAGACTGAAACTCGTAAACTTTTTAGCACTTTACACGCTTATCTCGTGATGCTTTCCTGGAAAACAACGATTTACGTGGGAAAGTTTATTCTGGGTTTTCCAACGGGCTGGTACTTACCGCCCAGGAATAACTCAGCTCGCCCAGGAACTCGAGAGCCACGTGATGCCGATGGCAATCGGTGGTGACAATGACAATGAAATTTACGTTAACACTGTCAACGCGTAGCTCTCCTGGCTGAAAAAGTGCACTTCCCTGCTGGCTACACTGCTATTATTCTGGTTGCCAGTTTTTACACAGTGGGAGGACTTAGAAAAAGGTTTTATTAACGGAGTGATGAAAAATAATATGATTACATTTTATTTTGAAAATAAATGACAAAATGTATCAAAAAAATTAAAAGCTTTTTTGAAAAATAGTTAACCTTTTTAAAAACACTTTCAAGCCCGTCGCTGATGATGAGAATCGTAACAAGAAGTAGCTTAAATCTCATGCCACGAGCAATTTCAACTTTTTCGCCGTATTTTTCTCCCTCGGTTAGGTTTCTGTGCAAAGTTCCGAAAGGTGCTGCAGGATGGGAATCTTGGCTGCCAGGGCCAGGAATCCGTGCGAACCCGTGGCTGCGAGCTATTTTTCTCCGCTGATGCGCTTTTGCAAAATCACCCAAAAGGATGAGGCGGAACGACGAAAAAAAAAAGTTTCCCGTCAAAAGGAAGCGAAATTAATTTTAGTTTTGTTCTGTGTAATTTACAGAATTTATAGCCTTTCTCGGCGAGTCACGAACCGGGTTCCGGGCAAAAGTGATGAAACTTCCCGGCGTTGAGTCGATTTGCAGAGGTTTTGTTCTAGTTAGTTTTAACACGAAATAAAAACTTACCTTGCGGATCTTGTTGTAGTTGGTAAAAAGTAAAGAAGTTCTGATGAATCTGCCAGAGCTATAGTTGGAAGACTTTCTGTAAGCGCTTAATTGGTTTTCTCATTTCCGAGCTTTTGCAATTAAGAGCTCACAAATTAGACAACTTTGTTTTCTACACTTTGAGTAAGTTGAATTGAAATGAAGCCCCGCAAACCTACTTTCGAGAAAGCATCCTGCACCACCATTCTATACACCCCTCCGGATTCAGATATCAGATTTGATGCTCACCATAAAACGAAGCTTAACGCGGATCAAATTTTACGCGCTGCATTATAAATCTTGGTCAGCTTTCAGGAAAGCTCTAAGGAAAGTCACGGGGAAATGCAGTGCACGGAAAATTCAGTAAGAGTAAGATAAGATATTTGGTTTGCTGAAAAATTCAAAGTTTAGCATATTTGGGTTTATTCAACAATCTTTTGAATTGTTGAAAATTTTCGATGTACAAAACCGCAAAAACTTTTTTTTTTTTGCTAAAATTTTAGTTTTCGTCAAATCTTACATTTTTTGAAAACTATTAATTGCAAAACAACTGAATTTGTGTGAAATGCATTTTAAAACACTTTTTTCATTCATATTTCAATATTTATATTTTTTTATTTTTTGACACTCCCCACCACCCTCGACCACGACCAGAGCCGAGGATCAAAAACTTTTTTAAATATTCTAAACAAGATAAACCTGAATTAAGTTGTGGAATCTGATAGGTAGAATAAATAAATGTTATTAAAAAGCAGATTAAAAAACTAACTTAATCCACCTATGTGGTTGGAGCCTTCCTCACTCATTACCAACAATGGGTGATATGATGGGGTTGGACACAAATTTCATTTATTTTTTAGATCCGGAATAAAAATGTACATAAATATATCTTAAGTGGACATATCTTGAGACAGGGTTGCCAGATCTTCAATGTTTTGGACTCGTCGGAAAGGTTTTTTGATAACCTAACCAACGATGGGTCGGATGGTGGATCCGGACATAGTTTACATACATTTAAGCGGGATCCGGCTTCAAAAAAGTGCATCAATATCACTTAAGTGGACATATCTCGAGACAGGGTTGCCAGATCTTCAACGTTTTGGACTCGTTGGAAAGGTTTTTCGATAACCTAACCAACGATGGGTCGGATTGTGGATCCGGATACAGTTTACATACATTTAAGTGAGATCACGCATCAAAATTCCAGCATCCGATTCTCAACTCTGACACTTTTTTATACGTAACTTTTGAACTACTTATCGAATCTTCCTATTTATCAACATTTCAAATACGATTTTGCATCTCACAATTAAATACAACACGGCTAGAATATAGCTCGATTACGTTTTTAAAAGGTCCTATAAACATAGGAAAATCATGGCACATAAGGCCTTTTGAAAAGTGCTCTAGATTGGATTGAATATTTTGACCAAGAAGTTCTACAACGAATTTCAAGCAAAATCAGATTACTTCTAACGTTGAGTACTGAAATTTATGTGTTGTGTTTTTTTAAATTATAATAAACTGTTCACAGTAAAAATTTTTGTAAATTTGTAAGGTGTAATTTTGAAAGACTGAATTCCTCTTTTGCGAAACAAAGTGGTAAAATTACTCATTTTCAGAGGTAAAATTACACATGTTTTCTGACATAAATTATGTCCCCTAGATGCTTCAAAAATAAAAATTCAGTCTATCAATCATGATTTCAAATGATGTTATAAGCTCGCACTAAATTAGGCATATTTTTTTTTGTTTTTGTCGGCAAGAGAGAATTTTTAAGAGAAAATTTTATTTTGAACCTTGTGCAGTTTTAATTTCTACACAATAAAAAAAAACTTGGTAATGTTACATCTGGGAAGAGATATCTACATCTTTTATGTCAGAAAAATGTGTAATTTAACCTCTGAAAATGTGTAATTTAATCATTTTCTATTGTAATGTAACTTTTTCAGTTAAAATTGATAATATTATATCATAAAAGAGGTATTATTCAACCTTCCAAAATTTACACTATTTTTTACTGTGTAGTGCAAACAAAAAAACAAAAACTTTTGACTCGGTGTAAAATAAAGGGGGTTCACGTTTAGGTTGTTCCAGTGAATTTTACTTTTCCAGGTATATATTTTTTATCCTTTACGACTACAGAACGGTTATCCTAATAAAGATTTTTTTTTCTTAATAGAATCATAGAGTTAATTTGAAGAGAATTTCACATTTCATGTTGTACAAAATGAACCTTTTTGCTCATGAAAATTCAAATTTGGACTTATTTGTCGAAAATAATAGCCATTTTGAGGCAACCCGGGCAGACGGTAATAACAAAATTCACGCCATTTCAATAACAAATACTGTTATAATAACAAAAAGTGTTAAGGAATCTTCTTGAAAAATTTAATTTTGCGTAAGGGTTTTAATAACTGTTTTTGTTATCATAACAAAATTTGTTATTAGTCTGATATTGGTTGAAAGCCAAAACAACTAAGGAATAAAAATTTTTGTTATGGAAGAATACCACCAACTGTTATTGAGATGATCGGATTAGTTGTTAAAATAACAAAAAATAATCACAAAGATTTGTTCCAAGAATAACTAAAAATGTTATTAGTCTGTTATTACAATAACAATCCAATAACAAAAAAATCATAACGGCGAATAACAAATCTTGTTATAAATAACAGAAAATGTTATTGGCCTAGTAGTTTCTAATATCAAAAAATGTTATTCCCAAGTTATTTCCGTCTGCTCGGGAATTTAAAGGTTTGAATGCAAGTTTCAAACCGCAAAAATTAACAAAATATAATAGTTTTATTTTATGTTGTTTTCCAGACCACTTTCTAACGAGAAAAATTTGGCAATTTGAAATACAATCAATAAATTATTCTGAAAATGTTGGTCATCAATAGAGTGACAACGAAAAAAATCGACTTCGGGAATTCGATTCCTTTGGCAAAAATAAGTAACTGTGAACATTTTGAGCGAAATAGGTTTAAGGGTCGCTATAGACCGTTAAAGTTGGTAAAAAAATGTATTTTCATACAAAAACGCCTTCTTTAAATCGCAAATTACTTGTCAGGGTTAACTCGGATGGTTTTGAGGTCTTCGACAAAGCTCAAGAATCTCACACTTGACAATGATCCGACACATTTAACGCCACCTTTTGGTGGAGTTTTTAAAATTTTGCTTTTCCCCATAGCTTTTTCGATTTTTCCCATACAAACTTCAACGATAAAAAGCGACCCTTAACTCTTGAACGATTTGGCTCAAAATTGGCACAGTTACTTATTTTAACCTAAAGAATCTAGCCAGTGGGTATCTCTTAAGATTATCCAACATTTTCATTTTTTCTTGTCGCCCTAGTCATCAATCGAAAAATAATTCATCTTGGATGTAGGATGTTCGCACATAACATTTGTGGTTATTATTCGATAAATGAAAAGTTCTTTAAAAAAAGCGAACCTTAATGCAGATATCATTTTACTTTAAAAATAGATAAATTTACTACAAATATTGTTATTTCTCCAGTTTTCTTTTTATTTTGTTGAAACTTTGGCAAATCTTTGCTGTTGTGCTTTTTTACTGCAAATTATTCTTGAACAAATGTCTATCAGAGTGCCAAAATATCTTAACGAAGAGGGAAAATGCCGAATATATTTGCATTTGCAAATGTTTCATTCATAAAACCCTTTTCTCCGTGCAATGCTCCATGGTAACAACAACGGTGCCCTCGAAAGGTTACTCTCCGTACAATAATAAAATAATTAGAGAAATAAACAACAAAGAATAGCTGCCTTTTCTCTGATGGGAAGGACTCCCATGCCGTGAGAACGGGGGCTCGTTTCCCAGCTGGATGCAACCCCTCTGAAACTGGCTTAGAGCTCAGCACAGCAAGAGATAACAGTCACTAGATAAACCTCCCCCCTTTGAATCGGTGTCAGACCACGACGTAGCTCTTCTCTCTACAGACGAGGAAGAAAAGGCTGCTGCTTCCTTCCGAAGAATCTCTCGCGAATCACGTCGTCATAATTCATGTCGAGAGTCGAGCGCCCAGGAGTTGCATGACTTGATGCAACCAATAATTGTTCTCAATTTTTCATGCCGGGTTTGATTGTGGAGCCCTGGGTTGAGGGGTTACCTCGGTGAGAATTGTTTGGAGAAAAATCAGTTCGATTTTTGGATGTAACTTTGCTTGTAAATTTAGACAACATTTTTGGGTGAGAAAATTATTTTTATAATTAAATTGCCAGATAAACCACACGTTACGTCTTAATTAAACCAAGATTATAGAGTTATCCCGTTACCGTCGGGACTGTGGCTGGGATGAGGGAAATGATGATGATAATGATGATGGCGAGAATAAATAATTGTACCGTGGTTTTCTCGTAATGGCAGGCGACCATGGAGATACAATTAGAGGTACAATTGAGGAAATTTGAAGACGACTGCGGTTGGATTTGTTGAGTGTTCAATTGTTACACGGATTTTTTTTTTTAGATTCTAAATCTTTGTGCAATTCTGTAAAATTTATGTTATATTGAGAATTAACAGTGATTGAAAAAAAACTGTGTCGTTCTTTGAGAAATATTTTAAAATTCGGCATCTGTCTGCCGGTGTGGATCAATTGGACCGCACACTGGACTCACAATCCAGAGGTAGCCGGTTCGAATCCCGAGGCGGACGCAAACAAATTTTAAGTGTAAATATAGGTATTCGGTGCCCTCTCCCCGTGCCATACCTTTACACTTAGGAGACCCGAGAGGCGGAGTCTTGTCGCAAAAAGAATGATACACGCCTGTGGATCCGTTGACGAAACCGCAAGGTTTTAAGAGGGCCAAGGAGGTGGCTGGATTCCGTTTTTTTATTACATATTTTTATTCAACCATACTGTTAATAAAAGGCATGCAACATTAGGGCGTAATATTCAAATCGATTTTCCAGCAGAGCCTTTTTCCAGTTCCTTTTGGGGTCCTAAACAACTCCCCAAAGTTTGGGCACGATTGGTTTAGTCCTCACTTTGCTAAAAGCGATTCAATTTTGTATGGGAATTGTATGGGGAAAACCATTTTTTTATAAAAAAAAATAAAATCATCAATAAATTATGAATGGGTTAAAACTCTTTTTGATATGTTCTCAAATAGATAGAAATAGTAATAGACATTTTCTGATCGGTTTGGTGTCTTTGACTTTTCAAAATGAAAAAATTGAATGATTTTTTTTATCGAAACCAAACTGTCTGTCACTCAAAACTTGTGTTTTTGAATGAGTTTTTGTCGAACAAATTAAATGTGTTTTTGTCACTCCCCTTAAAAATTGGCTCGAATTCAGTGGGCATTTTTTTTATAAAACTTTAAAATATACATGAAAATTTGAGTGAAACAACTCGAAACAATTTAAAATACATTGCCTTGCGTTCAGAATCATGTGTAGCATGTTTATAAAAAAATCATGTGAATATTAGTAAATTTTCAATATACGTGACCGCAAAAAAATATTTTTAATTCATTTTTTTAAACTGATGGTTGCATATCAAATATATTGGCGTAAAATAAATTTTCAACTATTTTTCCCTGAAATGTGGAAATTTGGGCTTGTAATTTAATTTTTTGAGCAATTCTCTACGAATTCGGTCTTTTTTAAATATTTTTTTTTTCATCTGGCTGAAACCTTTTTTGGTGCATTCGGTATGCCCAAAGAAACCATTTTGCATCATTAGTTTATCCATATAGAGCAATTCTCTACGAAATCGGTCTTTTTTCTTCAATTTTAATTTTTGTATTTTTTAATCCGACTGTAACTTTTTTGGTGCCTTCGGTATGCCCAAAGAAGCCATTTTGCATCATTAGTTTGTCCATATAATTTTCCATACAAATTTGGCAGCTGTCCATACAAAAATGATGCATGAAAATTCAAAAATCTGTATCTTTTGAAGGAATTTTTTGATCGATTTGGTGTCTTCGGCAAAGTTGTAGGTATGGATACGGACTACACTGGAAAAAAATGATACACGGTAAAAAAAATTTGGTGATTTTTTTATTTAACTTTTTATCACTAAAACTTGATTTGCAAAAAAACACTATTTTTAATTTTTTTATTTTTTGATATGTTTTAGAGGACATAAAATGCCAACTTTTCAGAAATTTTCAGGTTGTGCAAAAAATCATTGACCGAGTTATGAATTTTTTAATCAATACTGATTTTTTCAAAAAATCGAAATATTGGTCGCAAAAATTTTTCAACTTTATTTTTCGATGTAAAATTGAATTTGCAATCAAAAAGTACTTTAGTGAAATTTTGATAAAGTGCACCGTTTTCAAGTTATAGCCATTTTTATTTAACTTTTTTCGAAATTGTCGCAGTTTTTCATTTTTTTTTAATAAGTGCACATGTTTGCCCACTTTTGAAAAAAAATATTTTTGAAAAGCTGAGAAAATTCTGTATATTTTGCTTCTTGGGACTTTGTTGATACGACCTTTAGTTGCTGAGATATTGCAATGCAATGATGTAAAAACATGAAAATTGATGTTTTCTAAGTCTCACCCAAACAGCCCACCATTTTTCAATGTCGATATCTCAGCAACTAATGGTCCGATTTTCAATGTCAAAATATGAAACATTTGTGAAATTTTCCGATCTTTTCAAAAACAATATTTTCAAAATTTTCAAATCAAGAATAACATTTTAAAAGGGCGTAATATTGAACGTTTGGCCTTTATGAAATGTTGGTCTTGATTTGAAAATTTTAAAAATATTGTTTTCGAAAAGATCGGAAAATTTCACGAATGTTTCATATTTTGACATTGAAAATCGGACCATTAGTTGCTGAGATATCGACATAGAAAAATGGTGGGCTGTTTGGGTGAGACTTAGAAAACATCAATTTTCCTGTTTTTAAACCTTTGCATTGCAATATCTCAGCAACTAAAGGTCGTATCAACAAAGTCCGAAGAAGCCAAATATAGAGAATTTTCTCAGCTTTTCAAAAATATTTTTTTCAAAAGTGGGCAAACATGTGCACTAATTTAAAAAAATGAAAAACTGCGACTATTTTCAAAAAAGTCACCTAAATATGGATTTAACTTAGAAACGGTGCACTTTATCAAAATTTCAGTACAGTACTTTTTGATTGCAAATTTGATTTTACATCGAAAAATGAAGTTGAAAAATTTTGCGACCAAAATTTCGATTTTTTGAAAAAATCAGTATTGATTGAAAAATTCATAACTCGCTCAATGATTTTTTGCACAACCTGGAAATTTCTGAAAAGTTGGCATTTTATGTCTTCTAAAACATATCAAAAAATAAAAAAATTAAAAATAGTGTTTTTTGCAAATTAAGTTTTAGTGATAAAAAGTTAAATAAAAAAATCACCAATTTTTTTTTACCGTGTATCATTTTTTTCCAGTGTAGTCCGTATCCATACCTACAACTTTGCCGAAGACACCAAATCGATCAAAAAATTCCTTCAAAAGATACAGATTTTTGAATTTTCATACATCATTTTTGTATGGACAGCTGCCAAATTTGTATGGAAAATTATATGGACAAACTAATGATGCAAAATGGCTTCTTTGGGCATACCGAAGGCACCAAAAAAGTTTCAGTCGGATTAAAAAATACAAAAAAAAAATCGAATGACCGAAATCCTAGAGAACTGCTCTATAATTTTCCTTACAAAGCTGTCCTTACAAAAATGATGTATGAAAATTAAAAAAATTGTATCTTTTGAAGGAATTTTTCGATCGATTTGGTTGCTTCGGCAAAGTTGTAGGTATGGATATGGACTACACTGAAAAAAATAATACACGTTAAAAAAAAATTGGTGACTTTTAATTTATCTTTCTGTCACTAAAACATTATTTGCAAAAAAACCTTTTTTTTATTTTTTTTTTCATTTTCTGATATGTTTTAGGGGACATCAAATGCCAAAATTTCAGAAATTTTACTTTTCAAAAGGGCCAAACATAATATATTACGTCCTTTTAAAGTTTCAGGCTTGATTTAAAAAAAAATTAAAATATTGTTTTCGAACAGATCGTAAAATTTCACGAATGTTTCATATTTTAACATTGTAAATCGGACCATTAGTTGCTGAGATATCGACGTTAGAAAATGGTGGGTTTTTTGGGTGAGACTTAGAAAACATCAATTTTCCTGTTTTTAAACCTTTCTTTGCATGGCAATATCTCAGCAACTAAGGGTCGTACCAATAAAGTTCAAAAAAGCAAAATATAGAGAATTTTCTCAGCCTTTCAAAAATATTTTTTTCAAAAGTGGGCAAACATGTGCACTAATTTAAAAAAATGAAAAACTGCGACTATTTTCAAAAAAGTCACCTAAATATGGATTTAACTTGAAAACGGTGCACTTTATCAAAATGTCACTTAGGTACTTTTTGATTGCAAATTTTATTTTACATTGAAAAATGAAGTTGAAGAATTTTTGCGACCAATATTTTGATTTTTTGAAAAAAATAAATAGTATTGATTCAAAAATTCATAACTCGGTCAAAGATTGTTTGCACAACCTGGAAATTTCTGAAAAGTTGGCATTTGATTTAAAATATATCAGAAAATGAAAAAAAATGTGTTTTTGGCCAATCAAGTTTTAGTGTCAAAAAGTGAAATCAAAAATCACCATTTTTTTTACCGTGTATCATTTTTTCAGTGTAGTCCTTATCCATACCTACAACTTTGCCCAAGACACCAAATTGATCAAAAAATTCCTTCAAAAGATACAGATTTTTGAATTTTCATACATCAAATACATACCGTTTTGGAAAAAATAATTACTGCAATTGCAATTAGACTTTGGTAAGAGTAGCTTAATGCAAGTCCGTCCCATGTGTAATTTCGTAAATTTTTAGTTAATGATGCAGTTTGGTTAGAAATCATGTAAATCATCAGAAAAATTTATAAAATGTAGTACTTTATTCCAGAAAACCATAAAAACCGTAACCGTAAAATATCTATACCAAAAAATAAGATGGTTTTTTTTTTTTTTTTACGTAAAATATTTATTTGTTTGGTTTTGAGAGTAAAAACTAATTACAACATAATTTGTTATACTTCAGAATCTAGGTAGAATTCGAGTGCGTTAATATCTACATCATTATTGCAAAGTTCAATAAAGGAGACATAACTAGTAAACAACTTCAAAATGCTAATTTTCGCTGTTCTGTTAACACCATTCAGTTCTGGTCTGATTAAGTCTTCAAAGGAGAGCCGTCGCCATCCTTGTAGAATTGTTCTGGTTCGCTGTTGAAGATGTCTCCACGCTCCTTCTACTCGCGGACAGTCGCAGAATTTATGCTGAAGTGTTTCTACTGCTGCGTTGCAGTAGGTGCAGTCCTCTCCGTCTGCTCGTCGAATGGTGAACATCAATTTTCGATGCTCGATCTTCTCGTTTACTAGAAGATACAAGTGTGAACGTTGTGCTGCAGTGAGTTGTCGATTCGAGATGTTCTGCCACACTTTTCGCCAATCAGTCCTTGGGTGATTCCTTTCCACTCTCGGCAGAGCAGTTTGGTTCACGTAGAAACGATGAATCTCGTCAGCAGATGGGTTTTGTTGAATCAGAGGTGGAAGCCTTTGATAGTTTTCCAAAATCGACTTCAGACATGGCAAGCTCGTCGGTGGAGCTGGCCCAGGTGGATTGGCAGGTGTCGTGAATGATCTGTAGAACGGCATTGACTCAGTTTCAGTCACGTGGCGGTTAAGCAGCAATGCTTTGCATTTTTTGGCAGGAAGTTGTAGTTTCAATCCTCCCAGGTGGCGGTCTCGAGCTAGCTGTTCCATCGGTATTCGAGCTGGCATCCTCCTCCAGAGAAAGGATCCCATCGTTGCAGTGATCTTCGACGTGTGGACAGAGTACGGTGGCAAAATCGAGGAAAGGTACCATATCTTCGAAGTCATAAATGTGTTGAGTAGAATCACTTTTTGGTGTACAGTGAGTGAGCGCAGTGATTGTAGCCAAACTTGTCGAGCGAATCGGTTGATCAAATCGTCCCAATTCAAGGTGATCATCAGTCGAATTGAGTTCACAAAAGTAACGCCGAGTACCTTCACTCGGTCCATTGTTTGCAGCCACGGAACTTGAAGCGCGTTTTCGTCAATGAGCCCAACGTTGATTGATACTGTTTTCTCACGGTTAAGTTTTGCTCCAGAGAACTGTTCAAAGCTGAAGAACAATCTCTCCAGCGCGTTGATTTTCTCTGTTGACGTTGCCACTACACTAACATCGTCAGCGTATGCCACGATCATATCCTCTCCACACACTTCTTCGAGCTTGCGCAAGAGAGGGTGGAGATATAGCACAAAAAGATGCATTGAGATTGGATCTCCTTGTCGCACAGATTGTTGTATCGGGAATGGTGCCGAGAGATGGCCATTCACCAAGAGCCGAGAAGACGAGAGCGATGATATCCTAGCCAGCAGACTGACTAGTCGAGGATTGATCCCAATGGCCAGCATGTTACGGTGTAGGAATGCTCGAGAGACCCTGTCAAAAGCATGGTCCAGGTCAAAGGAGACTAGCTTGCCACGCTCACGCCTTGAGATGAGATCAGCGATCTTGTCCTTTAGCGCCAACGTTGCTTGGAAAATGTTCCGATCAGCATTTGAGCATTTCTGAGCATGTGTGAGAATCCGATGCTCAACCATCACTTCATCCAGCCGGGTTTTCAGAATTCGAGAGAGCAATTTGTAGTCGAAGTTTAAAAGTGAGATTGGGCGATACGAATGGACAGTGTTGCCAGGTCCTTTTTTCTTGACGAGAACAATTACTCCATCAACGAACTCAGCAGGAAAATTTTCAGAAAGAGCTTCATTGAGGATAAGGTTTAATTCCCGGTGGATTATGCTAAAGGTTCGGGCATAAAACTCTTTAGGAATGCCATCCGGTCCTGGGGACTTTCTGGCAGCACTTGTTTTTATCGCTTGTAGAATTTCATTGGTACTTATCTCACTGGTTGTTCTCTCGTTGAGTACGTCGCCCTCAGCTACAACCCTGGGACAGAGAAAAGATTCCTCTCCTGCAGGTTCGGCTGTTTCGCGTTCGGTGTAGAGGTCGGAGAAATATTGCAACAGGCGCTGCTCAATTTCCTCCGAATCTTCAACAGTTCTGCCGTGGTCTTCTTCAATTTTCGTGATGATGGTCCTCTTCCGTTTTTTCTCCCCAAGTTGGAAAGTGGAGATAGCTTCCCCGGCGATGTAAGTTTCGTTGATTCTCACAAACATTTGTGTGTGCCTTCGCTGGAGGGAAAGCATTTCACCTTTTATTCTGTTGATGGTTGGCAGCACTGCAGCATCCAGGTAGTAAGTATCGTAGGCCTCTTTCAGCCTCGCGTAGAGCCGTTGGTGATCCAGGTAAAAGTTGTCATAGGCTTCCTTTGATTTCCACCTGAAGAATTTCTTGATTTGTGGTTTGGCGAAGCCCACCCACCAAGACATCCATGAGGTGAAATCACGTCGTCGTCTCGTCCAGAATTGCCAACGCACCTGGAATTCCTCTACATTGGCATCGGTCAGCAGGTGAGGGCGTAATGACCAATACCCGCGACCTTGTTCTCGACCGAGGTTTGGGAGGCACAATCTAACGGTCACAGCTTTATGGTTTGTGAAAGAGCAGACATGTGTGTTTACATCCCTCAGCTGTTCGCGTAAACCAGTACTCACATACACTCGATCAAGTCTCGAAGAAGAGTTGTGAGTAATATATGTAAATCCTGTGTCTCTGCTTCGTAGTAGCTGCCACACATCGTGTAGTTGGAGTTGTTGAATCGTTGCTTGTAGAGCTGGACTATGGTTGTGGCCTGTTGCATCGCACGGCCTCAACACACAGTTAAAATCCCCTGTAAGGACCGTATGTTCTGTGTTGTGCCGCAAGTAGTAGGCTAGAGTAGTGTTAAAAAATCTCTCCCTCTCTGCTCTCATTGCCGTACCGGACGGTGCGTATACGTTTGCGATCGTTGTATTCAGCACGCGTAGTGTGATCATGCGACTATCCAGGCTCTTCTCTACATGTGTGAACTTGATGAAATCTTTGAGTGCGATGGCGGTTCCTCGTCGACTGTGATCAACGTTGAACACAATATTGTACCCTGGTAGTGTTAGTTCTTCGTTTTCCACTTCTTGGAGACAAATAATGTCTGCATGCACCATGTGTATAAATGTGTTAAGTGCGTCAATCTTTGTTGTGTTCGTTATCGTGTTGATGTTTATTGTGGCAATAATGTAACTAGTGAAGAGGATTTAGTTCTCCCCCAGCAAATCGTCCAGGTCATTCGTGTCGTTGTATTTCTTCTTTTTGTTGATATTTCGCAGCGAGCGCCTGCTGGAGCTCGAGTTTGTCGAGCCGTCCGTATCATTGCCATCCGTGCGTTTTTCTCTTGTGTTTCCTCCTAATCCCGAGCCCAGCTTTGTGACGCTCAGCGGCTGCTGTGGAGGTTGCATTCCACAGCCTCCAGGCTGAGACACAGGCTGTGAATTTGGAGTGACTGTTGAGGTGGTGTTGGTGTTCAACGGGGTCGAGTTTGAAGATGTTTGTGCTACCGATTTAAAGACCAGTGGAGAGTCTCCAGTGCCCTTTGTCTTAGCCTTTTGTTTAGAAGGTTTCGGTGCAGATTTCTTGAGGCCAGGCTGCTTAGCCGCATCAGCATACGATTTTTGCACCTGGAGTTGTTTGTTCTGCACACAGGTGATACCGTTGTGGACAGTTTCAAGACAATGTTTGCATGTTTGCCGCTGACCATAGTAGGAAACGGCAGTTTTTTCTCCGTCGATTGTCACGAAAGAATCGATGTTCTTTTGGACCATCATCCTCACAATCCGTATCCCAGTGGAGACTTTGTAGCGTGCTTGATCGCCCCACATTTGTTCACGGATCGAGAGGACTTCACCATACTGCTTCAGGAACTCGATGATTTTGTCCTCGGAGGTGCCTTCGGATAGATCGTAGAGCTTCACCTCCTTCGTTCCATCCTCCATCATGAAGCGTAGTCGATATGACTTGTCGTCGACTTCAATCTCGTGCATGTTGTCGTGCTGCTCAACAGTTTGTTGAGCAAGTTCAAGGCTTTTGACCTTGACAAAGGCACATCCCAAGCTTCGGCTACACTGCAGTCGTAGGACGTCTTCTTCTTTCAGACCAATTTCCTTGTAAAGGAACTCGTGCAGCTCGTTTCCACTCGGTTTTCGCGGAATGTTCGAGTAGTCGATCCGGAAAGTGTTTTCCCGTTTCGCCATGGCGAAATCGAATGCCGCGGTCGCGAACTTACTCGGCGTGCGTAAAAAAAAAAAGGTTTTGAGGTATAGTTTGCGATTGGCTTCCTTGACGCGGTAGCAGAAAAAACGTCTGTACAGCTCGGAAGAAGAGCGCTAACTGTGATGGTTCACTATGAATATCGATAAATAGGATTATTTAAATAATCTCTAAGCATTATTTGAAAAATAAGTATAAGTCCTTTCAATGTAACCCTAATTCACGGTATCGATGGATCACACTACTGCTAAAACAACAAATTCTAACAATTTTTACCAACATTGTGCTGCTTTCCGATTCCAGCCACCATTCCCAGGACAAAGAAAGGGGTCACGGCGATCAAACTTGCCGATTGTACGATTTATCGCCGGGTTCGCGGTGTAGTTTAGATTAACGTCACGTTTTTCCTCTTCTTTCTTTTATTCGAATCGAACTTTACGAAGATGGGCGTTTTCACGATTTAGCTCGTACACGTTCTAAGCCATTGCTGCTGTTGCAAAGTCGAGTCTTTAGCGCGATAAGATTTGGAATGCTTTTAGCCCGCCGAAGAAGTAACCCATCTCTGGGGCCCATCATCGGCTATTAAAACGCCTCTCTCTCTCTTCAGCTTACTCTAGTCGGCTGAACTTATCGCGGCAAAACGCGGGCGCGCGCAGTTTGAGTCACATTTAATTACGCCTCGGGAGAGATATCAAGTCCGCGGGTTCAATCACTATCATTACCGCGTAAGTTATTCTGTGCCTGGGTAGGAGAGAAAAGGGGAGCGGGGTTCTTTTATGGGCTGGAAAACATGGGGATACCGTGCCGAGGGGTAACTTTGACTATCGGAGACACCAAATCAATAAAAAAAAAATAATAAAGCAACCTTTATTAAGAGACAGATTTTTCAATATTTTGATCACTTTTCTTCAAAGCTTTTCGAATGTCACCCCCAATCACGGTGGAAGACGCTCCACCGCGTGAGTATCTTTCGTCCATCTATTCGTGGTTTCCCGCGGGAGAAAAGCTCCGCAACAATCTGCGGAGGACCGTCGCCGCCGTCGTCCACCGCCAAAGAAAACGGCCAGTTCAACAGCCTCGATTCTATCATCCATTCCTATTTATAGACTCATAATTTACCTCGTACATCGCATTTATCATTACTGGCCGCACAACAGCCAGTCTCGAAGGGAGAAGAGGGGTCTAAACAACGCCCCCCAAGATGGCTGGAAGGTTGGATGGGGGGGGGGGGGAGATGTATGATGTTAAAGATCTTCCCGTTGGAGGCTGGACCCGACTGGATTCAGGCAAGGAGGAGGAAAAATGGTCAATTATGGTCCGCGATGTGCCATTGTGGGGTCCTGGAATTGGTGGCCACCGAGAAAGTGCCTCCAGACGAGACGGGTCGCAGAGTCGTCGCTTGGCCACCGATCTTGGCCTGATTTAAAAATAGCACAACTCCACGGAGTCACCCACCACAGCAATGCTTTCAAGCATACGGACGTGGTACGTGCGGGGGTCTCAAAAGCCAAAGGGTCAGCACAGATGCGCTCGCAAGTAGCACATCCGGTCACGCCACGGCCAAATGATCAGGCCATGTCATGCTTAGTGGATTCAATTGGGTGCATTATTCTTTGGAGATTTAACTGGAACGTAATAGAGATTATTTGACCATCAAAAAGAAAAATCCCAGATTTTCCTCAATATATTTCAAGTATCAGAATCTCCTCAATTTCCAAGGAAACAAAAACAATTATATCGTATTTCGTAGGAGGATAGATCCAGCTGTATACAACACGACGCTAACTTCAAGTAAATTTCAAATAAATTTCAATACAATATGATGACTTAATTACACCTTCTGTAGTAGGGTGGTCCGAATCCGGGCTTCCCCCTGAAATCAAAGATTGGCCCATAACTAGGCTAAATTCCAAATTTGAGCCCATTCTGACCACGGGAACCCCTCCCTCTAATTTTTTTCTTGTGGAAGGCGCAATAACTGTCCAATTCTTACCAATTCTCGGAACTAAGATCTTCATTAAATTTGGACAATTTTCCGGTAGACACCAAATTTTTAGGTTTTTTTTTTGCTAAAAAGTTATTAGCCTATTCCGCGCGGCATATTTTGATATAAACAAATAAATGTCAAACACCCTTCAAAGCCTCGTTTCTCAAAGAAAAATGTCTATGCAAGCCATGAGAAAGTAAAATTATTAACAACCGGAATAGATATTTAAAGCAAATATGTACAATCCAAGGGACCGTCGAGGAAGAGATCCTTCAAGCAAGAGAAAATATCGAGGAATAAAGACAAACGAAGTATGCAGTTTGAAGGGACTGTAGAATTCATCGGTACATGGAGCATTATTGATATCGAGAAGATCGACAGCCAGAGAGTCGACTGTATATAAATATTAGGGTGGGTACGGATTTTGAAAAGTTCTCAGATCAAGTTCTGGTGTGGTTCCCCTTGTAAGGCATACCCATAGGGACTCTCACGCCAAATTTCTGCTCATTTGGTTGAAAACTGGCTTGTCTCAAGCGAGTTCAAGTTTACATGGGTTTTACTATGGGAAATTTTGAATTTTCGTTCATTTGCTCCTACAGGCTTAGGGAAAACATGTAGAAACTTCTAGGATGGCCAGAAATGAGCGGAATCGTCTGAAGAACAACTTTCCCTAAGAGACCAGGTCGATTCGTTCAACCCCCATCGAGCTCAACGGCAATACATCCGGGGTTTTCGGAACCAACGGTTTTCCCCAGAAAAGCATCAAATTTTCCTTAGCATGCTATGAATGTTTGATGAACACCGCGACGCCACATGTCAAACAGCTACCACATGGCCAAACAAAAAAATACGGGTCTAATTATGTTGGCCAAGCAACCCCCACAAAAATTTTCAGCTCGATCGGAGAACTTTTTTTTCGGCTTGTGTCCTTTTCAAATGGAATTGCTGTATATATATATATTAGGGTGTTTCATCCAAACAAAAAAGTTCTCAGAATCAGGCAAACCGAGGTTCCCCTTGTAGAGGGTACCCATAGGGACTCTCATGCCAAATATTAGCCCATTTGGTTGAGAATTGGCCTGTCCCCAGCGGTTCAAAGTTTACATGGAAATTACTATGGGATTTTTGTGCTTTTCGTTCAATCGTTCCTACAGGTCTGGTGACAACATGGATTCACTCGGAATAAAGACAGGTGTGTAGGGGATGGTCCAATGAACAATTCCAGAAGGAATTAGGGTTGTCCATTCTGTCCCCAAGGTGCGCATTGGATCGACGTCCGGTGTCTCCAGAACCAACGATTCACCCTTCAAATGTACGCATTGTCCTTAGTATGCTATGACGGCTAGCTGAAAATTACGACGCCCCATGTCAGACGGTGAACACGTGGAGAAGCATCGATTGCATTATTATCACAAAATAATCATGTTACGTTATTTGGAATAGTTCAAATTGTTACAGGAACATCAAAAATTATAATTTTATTACTTTAAAGAATGTTTCTGAGCCAAATCTTGAGTGAAAGCTCTGCCACGTGTTCACCGTCTGACATGGGGCGTCGTAATTTTCAGCTAGCCGTCATAGCATACTAAGGACAATGCGTACATTTGAAGGGTGAATCGTTGGTTTTGGAGACACCGGACGTCGATCCAATGCGCACCTTGGGGACAGAATGGACAACCCTAATTCCTTCTGGAATTGTTCATTGGACCATCCCCTACACACCTGTCTTTATTCCGAGTGAATCCATGTTGTCCCCAGACCTGTAGGAACGATTGAACGAAAAGCACAAAAATCCCATAGTAATTTCCATGTAAACTTTGAACCGCTGGGGACAGGCCAATTCTCAACCAAATGGGCTGATATTTGGCATGAGAGTCCCTATGGGTACCCTCTACAAGGGGAACCTCGGTTTGCCTGATTCTGAGAACTTTTTTGTTTGGATGAAACACCCTAATATATATATTTTTTTTTTCTGTGGGTGTAGTCTACTCTGTCGCTCGAATCTAGTCCTTCCCATATGTAAGAACGAAATTTACTTTTCGTTTGAAAAAAACTCGATTTCGATTTATACTTAATAGTAGTTTATGCAACAAGTTGCAAAAAGAGGATTTTTTCAGCACGAGTCGTACATTTATCCAACGAGGTTCACCGAGTTAAATACGAAGAGTGCTGAAAAAAACAAGTTTTGCAACGAGTTCCATACAACATTTTTTGCAATTCCGAAAAACACCCTTTGAGTGAAATTTTACGTTAAATTTTCATGTATTTTGTCAATAAATCGTTTTAATCAAAAAAATGTTGAAAAGTGTTACTTTTCGAAACAAGTGCTGAAAAGTTCAACTTTTCAGCATCCATTTCAGTGTGAAAAGTGTTGCTATTCGATTCTGTTATTTTTGGTACAGAAAAGTAGGCTATTTCGTCGTTCAAGAATGACAGGAAAAGTAAGTAGTTTCACGACGGAATTGCAAAAAAATGATTTTTAGTATATTTTTTCCAGGTTTTCAATATTTTCCAAAAACACAATGTTTTTTCGTTGTTTTTTTTTATTGTTACGCTCAAGTATGACACCTAAACTGCCCATGTTCGCATAAATGTCCCATGTGCATTTAAATAGATTTTGAGCTAGATTCTGGAATAGCTTCATTTTATGGTTTATTTTTCGCTACACTAATGATATTTACCACTTTGTTCTAGAATTTTGAAAATTTACGACAGGTTTGTTTGTCCCATCTGAAAAATGTTCAGTTATGAGTCCCATCGTAAACTTTTCCAAATCAGAAGCGATCAATGCAGCGAAATCAAGGCAATTATCAATACAAACTTAACAGAAGCATAAAGAAGAGGTTGTATGAGATCCCTATTTATTGAATTTACAGAAAAGTGGTTGCACATTTGAAATTCATGATACACTCAACCGCCGGTGGTTGGTCACTTTTTCGTTTGACACTTTTTTAGTTTGTACCCCGTTGGTTGGTCAAAGTCAAACCAAAAAGTGACAAACTGTCACTTTTTACACGGCGCTCACGCACACTATCAAAACACACGTTTGATAGTGTGTGTGAACTCCGTGTAAAAGGGGTGTCAAACTAAAAAGTGATCCCGTTCGTTTGACAACAGTTGGTGTCAAATCATCGGGGTTTGAGTGTAAATAAATTTTCAAACTTCGAAGCTCTTTTTCTCAACTTGATCAAAATGCATATGGAAAATTTATGCGAACAGAGGCAGTAAAACTACTCTAAAGTAACTAAGGACTTTTAAATCCAAGATGGTGACAAAAATGGCGGTGATGAAACATAAAAGAATGCATTTGGTAACTTTTAAGCTTAAAAGAACTATTCGTAATCCGTTGCTAGATTTGGCATTTGTGTTACACAGCCATGTTGAACAATGGTTTTTTGATCAAAATGTGAACAATTGACCAAATTTTTTGACACTTGTTTAATAATTAACGAATAAAAACACTTATGCAGCAATTGTTCAACACAAAAATAAGGAGCGATGTTTTTCTTGCTACTTGGGAAGGCAATCATCAACCATTCAAATTTGACTTAAATTGGGTTGCAATATTCTAATTTGATGTTTAAAGTTAGTCCCTTATGTGTGTGTGTGTGTGGTCCAATCCAATACCCGCTGGCCGGCAGCGAAATTATGGGAAAGTATAATTTGTATCAGTCTTGGGTTATGCTGATACAGGTTATCTCAGTCCCGGGTATTAGGTGGTGATAGCCCTCGCGCTGCTTCTAATGACCTGTTTCAGAATGACAGAGCTCCTTGCGGTCCAATTCCGAGGTCATTGGGCATTGTCTGGCCCCGCCCAAACATAGACCAAGAACCAGAAGAGTCCTCGACCTATCTTCAGACTTCCAATCCCATAAGGCAAAAATGAGATCAGCGCGTATTTAATGGTTGTTATTACGTAGGCAGAGTTTTACAGTTTCAGTTCGGATAGATCTCACCAAGTTTCTGAAATCCCGGTAGCCCTCTTTATCGGCTGTTTCTAAGCATCCGGACGTTGCCAGCTACTTATAGTTGTACGGGTCCGGACGGCCAGCTGCGTGTCCCAAATCACGGACAGCTTGATCTTCCTTTTGTCGATCCGACACATATCCTGGCGATTGTCTTCTGGAAAGTTTTCCTTGGCAGCTGCGGAAACGATCCTGCGGTGTGTCATCTTCAACAGATGATCGAGTATTACGCAATCCACCGAAAAGAGCTCATCGGAACTTATTTTTGTTCACTCTTTAACACGACACAGGCACATAAAATTTCACAAAGCGAACGCATTTATTTTGACCGATTTCACAAAACAAAACTCCGCATTGATAAATCATGTAATTCCATAAAACCAAATTTCCGTAATACAAAAATCACTACGATTATTAACAAAAAACAAAGCTGTGCAGTGAGTGGAGCATGTCGCACACTCTTTTATGAAAAGTTGTCTTCATGTAACATTTACACAACACATCGAACTTTTCCTCGAATTCTTCATTTCCAGGAACGAGTCGAGTTTCACCATAATTTCTCTGTTTCGAACTAAAAAGGCTTAGCACAACTTTCTTTTCGTTGAACAACAAAAACTCAAAATAAAGAATCCACACAGCAGCCAAGCCACAAAACATAGCAGAAACTCATGTTTAAAGATAGTCCCTTACGTATAAAAATGTGATTTCGTATATTTCCGGAAGTTGAATAAATGGCCGGAAATCGCACCAAATATCATCATGTTATGCATCGTTTGATTGGTAACCTTTCAAACGAGTCCAAAATATTGTTGATCTGGCAACCCTGTCTCAAGTTTTGACCACTAAAGTGTACTTTTTCAAGCCGGATCTCACTTATCTGTATGGAAACTATTTGCGGATCAATCATCTGACCTGTTTTGAATAGGTTTTCAAAAGGCACTCCAAACGAGTCCAAAATATTGACAATCTGGCAACCCTGTTTCATGTTATGAACACTGATGCTAGAGTTTTTGTCATGAATTTTAATGTTACACATTTTGGGTAATGAGTGAATAAGGCACCAATCGCATAGGTGGATTATGTTCGTTTTTTGTAACTTTTTGGGTTATTTTTTTTAAGTGTATCAGCAATCCACTAAGGTATTTTCCTGGTGAGCAACTCTCTACGAAATCGGCCAATTTCGACCAACTTTGTGCAAGTCTTCATACAATTTTGGCTGCTGTCCATACAAAAATGGTACGTAAATATTCAAACAGCTTTAACTTTTGAGTGAATTTTCTGATCAATTTGGTGTCTTCGGCAAAGTTGTAGGTATTGTTGAGGACTATTGAGAAAAAAATAGTTACATGAAAAGAAATTGTAGATTTTTTAATCAACTTTTTTTCACAAAAACTCAGTTTCCCAAAACACGTATTTTTTGAAAAAATAGTGATTTTCGGAAAAAATCTAATTCATGCAAAAACAAATTTAACGTAATTTTTCATAACTCGGCAGCAGATTTTTTGACCATGTTTCTCTTTGGCTCAAAAGTTGCGGGTTTTGTCCCCTAAAACATATAAAAAAAATCTTGAAAATCAAAAAATACGTATTTTGGGAAATTGAGTTTTTGTGAAATCTGCATTTTATTTTCCGTGTGACTATTTTTTTCTCAATAGTCCTCAACAATACCTACAACTTTGCCGAAGACACCAAATTGATCAGAAAATTCACTCAAAAGTTACAGCTGTTTGAATATTTACATACCATTTTTGTATGGACAGCAGCAAAATTTTATGAAGAGTTGTATGGGTGAACCAATGACACAAAATAGCTTCTTCGGTCATAGGGAAGGCCCCCACAAAGTTTGAGCCAAATTAAAAAAATACAAATAAAATCCATTTCCGGTTTTGGTAGAGAATTGCTCTGGTAGCTTTGGGATTTGCCAGATGTTTTTCATTTAGTGGAAATCAATGAAATTACTTTCTTACTATATCTTATCCAACTGAGATTATCAGCTTTATATCTAGTGGTGGTCAAGTATTTACTCAAATATATTAAATTAAGACAAATCTTTACTTCATATTGTTGATGAATTGAACGATTTGATCTTCCGTTGAAACTGCCCGGCCCCCTCGAGTATAAATAGTTGGCTCAACTCGGAAAAATTGCCAATGTTCAAAATGAGTAATTCTGGTCCGTATCAAAACAGCGATGATCACCAGTTCGACGTCGTCGTGCTATCATGTCGCACCCGCCATTTTGACGTTCCGAGAAAAACGCGTTTTAATGTTTGACCTTGAATAAACAAAAACGAAAGCACGCAATGTAAACAATAACAAACACGTTTTGTTTGGCTGACCATTCTGTGCATTGTCCTGAAGTTTGGTTAAAGTTGGTTGCTGGAGTCCCGAGTTATAATTACAAATGTTTACGGTAGTCTAACTTGTACGTGCGTCAAACGCATTCTGACCTGAAATCCCTTTGCCCTTTGTCGCACTTACATCAATTTTCAGGGAGTGACAAGATAGCACGACAGGATTGAAGCTTCTTTTATATGTAGAGTGACAAAAAATTTCGGAGCTTTTTTGGTTTTCATTGAATATCTCAGGATTGAAATCGAATTTTGGGGATCTGTGAAGGTTAAAAGATGAGGCATTGTGAGCTACACAAAATGGCGTTCTTAACTCAATTTGGCCCAAAATGCACGTACGACAAGTTAGCACGACGGCGACGAGTTGATAGCTGCTGCTGCTGCTGCCGAGTCTCGCGAAGAAGTCACGAGTTCGATGTACCTGAACACATCTGGCTTCGCAGAGGTCATGCACCCTCAACAGAGGCCAGCAGAGTTGGGCGTCGTCATGACTCATCCCGGCAGCCACGACATCCATCAACAGCAAACTCGCTGGGAATCTCGCGTTGCGTCGTTGTCGTCGTCGTTGCCAAAGGGGCCAAAGGAAATCACGTGGACGCTGAACTCCACACACCGCGTTGACATCGGCCCCCCCCCATCGAAGCGAATCGATTTGTTCTGGCTGCATTGCGATAGAGAAGGTACATAAATAAAGCCCCGCAATAAGTGGAAGAGATTCCTCCGGACTTGATTTGTGGACCGCCACGGTCTGGGCAGGGGCAGTTGGAGGGGTTCATGTTTTGGATTTTAATTTGTGCATTTATTATGAATACAAAATTTCTCGAAAAGGAACACGTACAAAAATAACAAAATTCAGAAATAAAAAAATTAAATTCGATCCTCGAAACGCCTCTGTTTATTATTTTCCTGTTCTCTAAACCCGAGTCTAGCCTATCGTTAGCCAACTTCCCCGGTTTCACCACGGGGACAGAGGAGGCAGTTCACCGGTTAGGGAGTCAATCATCTCAGCCCCCCTCTAATCGTAAGCATATCTTCCAGCAGCCAGCCAGCAACTGCAGCAGTCTCCGTCGACCGAGAGGTACGTACTTTAACTTTTACTCAAACCTTGGGACCGCTCAAGACCATACACGGGCGGGCTCATCAATAAGTCATGAGGCACGGTTTGCCTCTGCAGAGATTGCCCGAGCTGCTCTGCTCCGTATAAGAGTGAAAATGATTATAAATCATGACCAGCGCAGCTTCTTCTCGTCAGGCCCAGGTCTTTGTTTGCCGTGACCAGGTTGGGCCCAAGAAGTCCACCGTCCAGACGAACGGACAGGATGATGATGGTCCAATACTAAATATTTGCTGCCGCCACGGACTGGACCGTGAAGAGTGAGCGGGACTTGCATTACTGACCACCGGACGACGAACGACCAGTTCTAATGGAGATATTTATCTGGAAGTATTTGCTCAATTATAGAGGCGTACTACTCACATTCTACGGGCGGAGATTGACGGGGGAAGTCTTGCCATTGCTGCGTACTGACGGAATGAAACGCTCAACCTCGGTGAACTCTGCTCTCGGTGATGTGATGGACACCAAGCTAACAATGGATCGGGGGGTTTGTCGATGGAAGACCAACAATGTACAACATTTCGATTCAATGATTTATTGCATTGGGTAGCTTTTGTATTACGTTATGGAGGAAATTTGAAAATGTAAATAACTATGCGTAGCAATGTAATCATTTCTATTTAGAAAAAGTGATACTATAACTGAAAACGTATAGAAAATAAATAAAACTATGACTAAAAAACAAATTACTTGCTATGGTTTCCACATTTTAATGAAATAGTGTTTTAAAATGCATTATACTGCCCATGATCACATAAATGTCCCATATGCAAAAACAGCAAGCTGAGAAAAACGCAAGGCAAGTTTGTCCCACACATAAGGCTACGTGTTAAGTTTTCACGAAAAAACAGGATTTCCTCCCGATTTCAAGAACAAAGTACTGGATGTTATAGGCTCTTTAGAAAGAGCACACGATTTTGAACCAAACTGCATCATTAACTCAAAAGTGATGAAAATGCATATGGGACATTTATGCGATCATGGGCAGTACATCCTTACAGTTGTTTTACCATAATTTACAGAAAAGCTAAGTTTTGCTGAAAAAACTTATCATTGAAATTTCAATTCAATTCAATTGGTGTTTATTAGAATTTAACAGTTCTGCTCCAGGATGTTACATTTGCAATTCAGAGATTTAGAGAACCTTTCATCAAAATAAATTTTGAGAAAAAACCCTAGATCTATGAGTGAAATTTCCATAAACTTCAAAATGTTATTTATCTTTTTCAATCATGCTAAAATGATTGATCATTGAATTGAATTGATCAAAGCAGAGCAATTCTCTACGGCATAGGCCTTTTTTTAATTTTAATTTTAGTATTTTTTAATCCGACTGAAACTTTTTTGGTGCCTTCGGTATGCCCAAAGAAGCAATTTTGCATCATTAGTTTGTCCATATAATTTTCAATACAAATTTGGCAGCTGTCCATACCTAAAATAATATATGAACCTTCAAAAATTCTGTATTTTTTGATCGATTTGGTGTCTTCGGCAAAGTTGTAGGTATGGATTAGAACTACACTGAAAACAAATGATACATGGTATACATTTTTTTGGTGATTTTTAATTTCACTTTTTGTGACTAAAGCTTGATTTGCAAAAAAAAAAAAAAAATACAATTTTTTATGTGTTTTTGATGGTCATCAAATGCCAACGTTTTACAAATTTCCGAAATGTGCAAAAAATCTTTGACCGAGATATGAATTTTTGAATCAAAACTGATTTTTTCAAAAAAGCGAAATATTGGTCGCAAAAATGTTCAATTTCAGTTTCTATGTAAAATCGAACTTCCAGTTTTTTTAAATCAAGGCATAAATTTCAATAGGGCCAAACATTCAATATTACACCCTTTTGAAATGTTCGTCTAGATTAAAAAAAAATGAAAATATTGTTTTCGGAAAGATCGGAAAATTTCACGAATGTTTCATATTTTAACAGTGAAAATCGGACTATTAGTTGCAGAGATATCGACATTAGAAAATAATGAGTTGTTTGGGTGAGACTTAGAAAACATCAATTTTCCTGTTTTTAAATCTTTGCATGGCAATATCTCAGCAACTAAGGGTCGTATCAAAAAAAATCTTAAAAGCAAAATATAGAGAATTTTCTCAGCTTTTCAAAAACATTTTTTTAAAGGTGGGCAAACATGGGCACTAATTAAAAAAAATGAATAACTGCGACTATTTTCAAAAAGGCTTTAACTTGAAATCGGTGTACTTTATTAAAATTTCACTAAAGTACTTTTTGATTGCAAACTCGATTTTACATCGTAAAATGAAGTTAAGAAATTTTTGCAAGCAATATCCCAATTTTTTTGAAAAAATCAGTATTGATTCAAAAAATCATAACTCGGTCAAAGATTTTTTGCCCGTTCTGGAAATTTTTGAAAAGTTGGCATTTGATGTCCCTTAAAAATATCAGAAAATAAAAAAATAGTGTTTTTTGCAAATCAAGTTTTAGTGACAAAAAATAAAATTAAAAAATCACCAATTTTTTTTACCGTGTATCATTTTTTTCAGTGTAGACCTTATCAATACCTGCAACTTTGCCGAAGACACCAAATCGATAAAAAAAATCCTTCAAAAGATACAGATTTTTGAATTTTCATATATTATTTTTGTATGGAAAGCTGCCAAATTTGAGGGCGTTATAAATTTTGAAAAATATTTGCAACGGCCTTAAAGCAACCAGCTAAGTAATAAAAGCAAATAAACTAACCAAAAAAAATGCCTTTTTAATATTTTAATGGTTGACGCTTTCAATAAAAAAATATGTTCCCACCCCTTTAAAAAATATAAACAATCATGAAGCATTTTTCCCAACGAGGTTTACCGTGTTTTGCAACGTGTTTTAACGGTTTAATTTTTTTGCTATTTTAAAATTATATTTTGAATTGATTTTTCGACTCGACACGGAAAAAATGAATCACATGTAAACCTAGTTGATGTAAACTTGAGATTCGACGTAATCGTCTGTATCACATGTAAAATCATGTTTTTACGTACACACAAAAAAAAATATTTCCGAATGTTACATCATTTCTGATGTAACACTTTTGTACGTCATTAAACATTTGAATTTAAATGCAATTTGAGGTAAATTTGCAACAAATTAAACGTTAAAACATGATTTTACGTGTGATTCGACCGTTTACAACGAATCTCAAGTTTACATCAACTGAGTTTACATGTGATTATTTTTTTCCGTGTCGAGTAAATTCACTTTTTTTATCTTTGTATGATTTGTTGCAAATTTACACCAAATCGAATTGAAATTTAAATAATTTATGTTGCACGTCATATTATATTATTAACAAGCCTTACCCGACAAACTTCGTCTTGTCATTTTTTCGCTTCTTGACGTTTTTAGCTTGTTCGCTTATTCAGCCTCCTGTGATAAAAATTTGATTTTACGCAACTTTTCCCATACAAACTGCAGATCTTCCGGAATCGGTTCCAGAGTGGCCAAAGTTGTAACTCTTTTGCGTAAGAACCTTCCTTGGGCTTATACGAACCCAACGCAGCAAGGAGCGCTCCGAGCCGACTTTCCGTTATCAACTGATGCGCGTTCGAACAAAACCATCGATTTTTTTATATATATAGAATAGAAGATAGATAGATGAAGTAACATTAATTTTTCTGTTCATGTCGAAAAAATTAACTGAAAAAATTATCCAAATTGATAATGAAGAAAAAGATACAAATTCATCTGTGATTTTTTATGAGTTCTACTAATTTTGTCGTCCTGTTTTCTCGGTTTAAAAAAAAATTACAAAGAAAAAGATGTCATGTAATGAATATTTTTAAAATTTCCAAATTTGAATCTAAAACTTGTTTAATATAATTTGATCTTTGCTTGCTTATTGCATGAACCATGAAATTATCTTCAGATTTCTCGCTTTAACGAAGCATCCTCACCCGCTCCGAGCAAAAATGGACCTTGTTTCACTTTCTGCTCGAATGTATTATTTTGACGAGCTTGAACAACAAGCTCCCACTGCCCTGAAGGAAGGATCTACTTACATGTTTTTATTCACGTGAAATAACAAAACATGAATCTTCAAAAGGCAGACCCCGAATGTGTTGATTCCAAATTGGAAAAAATGCTTTGAAGCTTTTGGCTTCAATTCTGGAGGGCAAACAATGTTCTTTCAAGATTTTATTTGGTAGCGTTGCCTGTAAAAAATATTATATTTATGATTTGAAGCAGTTTCTGAGGACTTAGGAAGTCCTTCTTAGTAATAAAAGTTCCACACATCTTCCAATGCTAAAGTTTTGTGCTGTGAAACGATGATTTTACAAGTGCTGTGGTAAATAACCAATTCTAGTCACAAACTGTCTCAAAATTATAAGCAGTTTCGTTCAGCAACAAGAATCTACACTTTTCCCCTTCAAGACGACACGGAAAGTCTTCCGTAAGATGGAAAAACTTTTGAATTGCTTTTCGAGACGATAACCGCAACTGCTTTTTACGACGACCATGGGGAATTTCCTCGGGGAGTGCATTTTCACGTTTGTGGAAGCAGTTTGATGCAAATTGACGTGCTTTAGTTATAGCTTTTTGGATGCTAATTGAAGCTGTCGTGACAGTTTTAGACCGCTGGGCAAAGGCAGACCAAGCACTTTGGAGCTTTGTGTGTTTCAGTAAGTAGAGAAGAATAAAACTACAATTTTTATATAAAGAAGATATTTTTTTGTTGATTCTACGTTTATTAAATTATGCAATAAGTCTCACTCCAGAACCAGGAAATTGAAAGCACACTGCAACCAATAATAGGATTTATGTGGGTGTTGAGTGCGAAAACAGTTGAACCATGAATAAATTATTGATGACACTGTGAAAATAGTTAATACTTCATTAAATTGTTTTTGACTTGCATATAGATGTTTTGAAACCTTTATATTTTCCTAATTAATGGTAACATTAACAAAGTAGTAAATTGAAAGTTCATAATTACTGTGTCTACAAAATAATGGTTTTGTGTGGAAACATCATCTCGCAAACCTTTTTGCTGGTTGGTAGAGTGTTTGATGACTGCCTTTTATAAAAAAATAACGTTTCGAATAACACAAATAAAATAAATTCCAAAGTTAAAATTTAAATTATATAATGTCAAAAATTATTTTTTTGTCACAATCGTTTTCAATTTTCAATAATGAGAGAGAGCCCCACAAAAGACAATAAATTGGGTGCAATTTTCGGTGAAATCCTGCCAAAGAGAGTGACACGTGTGAATTACTTTTGGCCGGGTGCGCGGAAATATGCTTACGCGCGAGGCAAACGCGTCGCTGATCGAATTTGGTGTGATGGAAAAATAATTACTTCGCCTCCAGGACAACAACGCGTTGGTGGGTGCCATGCCGTGCCAAGAACAGGGTACACAGTGCGGTCAGGACACAGTCTAAAAATATCTCTTTGGAAGGGAATAATAATAATGTTTTAACTGAGCATAATTTGGGAACGGGTTTGCAGATTTGGCGTGTTTAAAAGAAAATAAATCAATCTAGGTGGAATTAGAAAAAAAAATCTGATTTTTAAGTTACTCAAAATACACCGCCAAATATCCGATTCGATTATTTTATCAAGTCGATGCTCTCTTGTACTAAGCTTGCGGGTTTTCCTATCTAGTTAGCATAAGAGAGCACAGAGGCATCGAAGTGTTGATATCGATAACGATTCAATCATCATCATCGTATTCGTCCGTGAATATTTTAAAATATGGCTTTTTTTACCTTTATTTGAATTTTTGAAATATTATGTTTAAATTAATGTGAATGAAGTTTCGAAATGAATATTGAATGAAGTTTCGTATCATAATAGTATAGGTTAAAAAATAATGCTATCTTAATTTGTGTAAATACTATAATTTCCATAAATGTCTAAGTTCTTGTCAACCGATTCAAAACATGAACAGACATTGTAGTTGAAGCAAAATAATCGGATTTTCACAAAATACTGAAGGTGAAAACACACCAATTTCCAGGTAGTTTTTTATTGTTCTTGAGTCTAATTTTATTTTACAGCAATTTTAGTTACACTAAATTTTTCACATTTTTTCAAATAATAAAAAAATCTTTCGTAGAGATTATTAGGGCACTTGGGACAAATAAAAAGCTTTTTTTTGAAATCTTTTTGTTTTATCCTAAGTTTGATACATCGATTTCTTTGTTTAAATCTTTAATGTGCACTAAAATCTGCTTTCCCAATCCAGACTGTATTTTCAACTGGTCTCTATTTTTCTCGATTAGGTTCAGTTTTAGGCAGTGTTTACATTACACTAAATTTTCTCTGTAATTAAAAAAAAACTTAACTCAAGTTATGCCACGCATTTTGACAAGCCAGAGTAGTTTTTTGAAGAAAATTATAACGTTTTTGAATAAAACTAGCTTTTATGTGAAAATGCAGAATATAACTTAATTCTTTACAAAGTGAAAGTTTTCTTTAAAAAATAACATTCTATTTTGAAACTTAATAGGGGAAAGTGGGGCAAGTGTAACAAGCTAACGAAATGCTCGTTATAACCCACCAAAAAAGTTAAAAAATTTCGGATTTTTTTTATAATCATCTTATTCCAGGTCTTGACTAAGACTTTGATAGAACAAATTTTGAAAAAATCCTGTTTTCTAATGTAAAAACTTGATTTTAAAATTTATGATTTTCCGTACGTTCTACTCAACTAGTGGGGCAAGACGAACAACCCGTTGGGGCAAGAGGAACAATGCATGAAACAACGTGTTAATTTGCTAACAATTGAACTGTTATCACTTAGATACATCAGATTAGAATGTATTTGAAACGTTTCTTTCATTTTTAGATTAAATAATAATATTTTACTAAAAATTTGATCGTTTTTACGAAAAAAAATATTACTTAGATGAAAAAAAGGAAATTTTCAGAATATCACTATATTTTGTATGGAAATTTTTTTGAACAATTGTTTCAGTTTCAGTTTTTTAGTACTTTTATGTATTTATTTCCCAATAAAATATGTTGTTGCAGCAATTCGTAATTTGTTCCATACTAAAAATCCATATGGTACACTTGCCCCATCTGAACAAGATTTTTTAAAAGCTCTCAACAAAAATAAAAACGAAGTTGACTTTATAGCTGTCAGCCACCATTGCTAGTACCAACCACTAGTGTCTTCCTTTTTATCTACACATCGCCGCCCTGGGCTCCTAAGTGTATGAAAGTATGGCACGGAGCGACGGCGCCGAATTCCCATATTTACACAAATAATTTTTAGAGCGCCCGCCGCGGGATTCGAACCAGCGACCTCTGGGTTGTGAGTCCAGTGCGCGGTCCGATTGATCCACACGGGTGGGACAACAAAAATAACCAAAATTTAAATCATACTTTATAACAGGTGCAAGTCATTAGTAGGGACACTACTGACTTAGGAAAAATAGCATTTTTATAAAATGAGCCTTAAAACGAACCCTAAGCCTTATTTTGTACTTTCAAAATATTATAAGAAAACATAGGTTTTGAAAAAAAAACTTCATTAAATCTTATGCCCCGTGGCGTTTTCGTCTTTTTGGCGGTTATGTGGTAGTAGAATCAGCTAATTGCATTGCTAGCAACGATTCCTCATACTGGAAATAATCAAAATTGTAAAAATTACGGCCGTACGAGCGATTTTGCCTCTTGCCCCATATTGTCGTCTTGCCCCACCTTCCCCTTCATACTTTTCTTGTAATTTTCGAATGTGCAAACGGCCTACTTTTACAGTACAGTCTAGACTCAATTATCCGAAGGTCATGGCAAAATTTCACTTCGGATTGTCTTATTTTTGATTGTTGAGTTTTAGTATGACCCCTAAACTACTCTAAAGTGATTTAAAATTTTTAAATCCAATATCCAATATAGCGACCAAAATGGCGTTGATGAAATATTGAAAAAATGCATTTTTCAATTTAAAAGTCAAACAACCATTCAAATTTGGGTAGCAGGAATCGAATTTGATGTAAAAAGTTATTTTTTGTTGTTCCTGATTCGATTATCCAAAGTTCCATGCAAGCTTCGGATAAAAGAACCTCGGATAATCGAAACATTGAATAATCGAGGCTTTGTTAATCGAGTCTGGACTGTTCTAAGTTAGTACTTATTTTTTACAATTTAGCAATTCTCTACGAAATCGGCCGATTCCGACCATTTTTATTTTTTGTATTTTTTTATTTGGCTCAAACTTTGTGGCGGCCGTATTTGAGAAATTGAGTTTTTGTGAAAAAAAAGTTAGCTAAAAAATCGGCAATTTTTTATCCGTCTACATATACCGTAAACCGGGGTGACTTTGATAGGATTTCAATTTGTTTTTGAAATATTTTCCAACAGGTAAGGTTTTTCTCAAGATTATTATTTTTAAAACATGTACTGGGGTAGGCCACACAAAGTCTATGCACTATTTAGGAGAAAAAGTTTTTTCAATAATGTTTAGAATAATAGTTACGTTAAAAATTCTTACTTGACTGACTGGGTGACTTTGATAGTCATAGTTTTTCTTGTTATAATCATATTTAAGATGTTCAAACTTTATTTGTACGCTAAATGTACCACCACTAAAGAAGCTGATATAGTTTTTAAGAAAAAAAATCAATGTTTATATTTAGTTAACTAAGTGTATAAAGTTATTAGCAAAATACATATAAATTTTAGGTAAAATTGTTAAAAAGTCGGAATTTTGCCTGAAATTTGTTAAAACTAGTTTTGTTTGTAAAATTATCGATTTATATTGCATTTTATACTGAATTCGATGCACGAATCACAAGTTTTTACATTTTACATGAAATTTGTTCAACTGAAATTGCCTTTAAATTTTGAGATTTTTTTTTAATTGTGTTTCAAAAACAAATATTATTTATTATTTACAAACTTTTTTACGCTTCTCCTAGTGGAAAATTGTCCAAAGAATCCGAAAATGCATTCCGTTTTCCGATTCAAAATCATGTTCATTGAGAAAATCATGACACTTTGAGAAGTTTAAAAAAATGACTTTCATCAACATTTTCTTAACTACAGTTAACTAACTTTTTAAACTTGTCAACATTTTATGAAAAGTTCTTTTTGAGGTACTTTGAACACTTCTCTACCACGGTCAGAATGTTTCTAAACCATTCTTTACGCATTTTACTTGTACTTTTCATTTTGCGGAAAAATCGCAAACCTATCAAAGTCACCCCGACTATCAAAGTCACCCCGTTTTACGGTATTTTTTTTCTGGATATTCCTCAACAATATCAACCACTTGGCCGAAGACACCAAATTGATTAGAAAATGTATTCAAATGTTACAGATTTTCGAATATTCACTTACCATTTTTGTATGGACAGCTGTCAAAAATTGCTTCTTTGGTCATAGGGAAGGCCCCAACAAAGTTTGAGCCAAATAAAAATAAAATAAAATTAAATCCATTTCCTGTTTTGGTCGAGAATTGCTCAACTGCCATGAAACTCTCCACTTTTTATGTCTTTCTCAAATGACGGCCTACTTTTCTCTACCATAAATAAATTAGTTGAAGTTAAAGTTGAAGTTGAACTTTTCAGCACTTCTATCGAAAAGAATTTATTTTCAATATTGTTTTGATTTGAGGGTTGAATTGACTTACCATATGGACATTTGACATTAAATTCAATTAAATTCAATTAAATTCAATAAACAAATTAGTTTTCCTAATCACAAAAGATGTTGTATGCTACTCGTTGAATATACGAGTCGTGCTGAAAAAATAATTCATGCGATGAGCAATTTCACTGAAAATTATCTATTTAAAAAAACTCATCTCGTTGCTGCTACTTGCTACCTAAGTTTTGTTGGATAAATGCTAAAAAATATTGTTTTAATTTATATTTTTATTTTCTTTCAAATGACCAAATTTTTTCTGTTATGCTTGGTAAATGACAGGATACAAATTTATCTCTGTGCTTTAGTTCTACCTGGTAGAACTGAAATTTTTGAGAACACAAACAAAAAAGTTGCAACCGCCGGGATTAAAACCCAGCACCAACAGTAAGAACTGGCGCCTTAGCCCGCTCGGCCATCACACCGATGAAGAATGGAAAGGATAAATTTTTATATGAGCTTAACATTTCAGTAAGAGGGTTTCGTATACTAATGGGCCACATATTTCAGGGTGTAATATTACATAAAATTTCATAGAATAATGCAAAATTTAATTAACACCAAGGCCTTTTGACGCAGCTGAATTACTACTTTTTTTTGCCGTGCACAAAATAGCATGGAAACAAACAAAAGTGCTCAGATCTTAAAAAATTTCTAGGGGTTCCCTGGCCGAAATAATTAGACCCGTAGTTTTTGTTTGGCCATTGTGGTTACCTACACCGTCTTAGGCTGGTCCGAAGAATGGACATTTTCGTCGATTTTATCAAAAACCACTTTTTTTTTCAAAAAAATCACCCCGTCAGTTTAACCGATTTTAACTGTGTTATACGCAAATGAATGGTAATAAGTTGGCCTTTTAAAGAAAAATAGTTTTATGTTTCAAAAATCTAGCCTAAAATATGAAAAGGTCGTATGAAACTTTACAATGCCGTTTTGACGGGGTTTGGACCAAAGAGCCAATGTCTGGAAATATTTTTATCGTATTCCTCGGACAATTTTACAAAATCCGTGTTTTTCGAAGCGCGGGAACGGGATAATGACAAAATTGGCAAAAAATCATCTTTTTGAACTAAAACTACGATAGATTCAAAATGTCAGCGATGACCTATACATGTTTGGGTACCAAAAGTTGCGTATTTTAATCATTTTAATTACCAAAACTCTATTATTTTCAAAAATCCTTTCAAAATTTTGCGTTTAATTACACAAAAATGTTGTAAACAGTCAATTATAAGGCAAAGAGATTGGAAAAATTAAAAAATCTAAACTCGTACAACTTAACATTGAAATGAAAGAATAAAAAAGAGAAACTTTAAAAATAAAGTAAAACAAGAAATAAAAGTGTTCAGGCTTGGGATAAAGTCGATGAAATATGTGTAGTTGAAAGTTAAGACCAGATCAAATAAATTAACTCTTTAAGTTTCACCATAAGTAATTTATTAAAGCTTTAAGGATGATAAAATGCTGCAAACAAGAGAAAAAATGAATTAGACTACGTCCCAGCGTTCTGGAATTCTTTCGCCACACTTGGTAGACCAACGAACTTCACTTCTCGCCCAATTCTGACTCGTGCGAAAGTAATTGCTCCGGCACCGGCACCCGGACGAAATATGGTTGATGAAATGACGAGGGATCGCTGTCGTTGGACTGGCTGGTCTGGTTGGATAAAGTTTCAAAAGTGACGAGGGCTGCCGGCGTGCATTCCGGAGCTGAGCTGATGATGGTTTATGCCTGCGTACGCGGAAAAAAAAACACGCCAAAGGGCCTCCGGCTGTGGCAGGGAGAGGGAGACTTGGTGTGATCTTTTGATCTCACCAGGATTAGATTTATTTTGGAAAGATTGAAATCGCTTCGTGAAAATGAGTTGGATCTTTGAAAATTAACAAAGTTTGTGGGATAGCACGATTGCAGCTAGATTAATAGCTTTGAAAAAAGTTCAAAGCAAATGCTCAATTTCGAAAATGCACACAAAATGCAAACGAATAGAAAACAAAAAAAAAGACTTCAAGTTTATCGCAGAAATTAGTTGTTTAAAATAAATTCTTATTCATATGAAAAATACATTAAATGAAAATCATAACTCTATAGAAAGGACAAAACCATCAAAGAATGCTTTAAATTGGAGAAAATCATCATCAAAAGAATGTCTAAAGTGGGGTTTCTTTCACATCATGCTGGCCTGCTCGTGCATGCAAATGAACTTTGAAGAATATTCCAGTAGCAGTTTACTCAATAGTGTTGAAGTGTGCGGAGAAGAAATTTATTCTATCTGAAGGGGGTGTTTCAAATTACCATATATTTGAGACAGCTGCCAAATGGATGATCGAAGCAGGACAGAAACTGGGGGTGATTGCAAATTTCCATCATCTGTTGACTATGTTTTTGCAAGCATCATTGTTGAGAGGTGCTTTGTTCATTCTTCATTGTGGCAATGATTTTATTTAGAAGCATTTACAATATTTCACAAGGGGAAAATACAGTTAGATTGATGATAACCTCCTAAGGACCAGCAACTGGCTGAAAACTCAATAATAACGAATAAAAAATACCTCATTAAAGAAACACAAGTCGAATTGAGCAAAGTAAGCTTACTTTTTCATGTTTTATTTGAAAAATTCACAATCAATTGTTTGTTAATTCAAAGTGATTATATTTTTGACAAATATACATAAATTTGAGGCAAAATAATTAAAAAAAATTCTAGTTTGATGAAGGCTCATCAGATTTTTTTTCATGTATAATTTTTTTGCCACCAAAAGTAATTGCAAAACATAGATCAAATATTCCCAAATTTTCGAACGAACTTTTTCTACTGAGACTGCCTATAAATCTAAAGATATGTTACAGATCTGATTCAATTACAATCAATTTGCTACTTCGAAACTAATTTGAATGTAAACAGTAAATGTAAACAAAAAAGACAAAAAAGACAAAAAAAAAAACAAAAAAAGCAAAAAAGACAAAAAAGACAAAAAAGACAAAAAAGACAAAAAAGACAAAAAAGACAAAAAAGACAAAAAAGACAAAAAAGACAAAAAAGACAAAAAAGACAAAAAAGACAAAAAAGACAAAAAAGACAAAAAAGACAAAAAAGACAAAAAAGACAAAAAAGACAAAAAAGACAAAAAAGACAAAAAAGACAAAAAAGACAAAAAAGACAAAAAAGACAAAAAAGACAAAAAAGACAAAAAAGACAAAAAAGACAAAAAAGACAAAAAAAAAAAGACAAAAAAGACAAAAAAGACAAAAAAGACAAAAAAGACAAAAAAGACAAAAAAGACAAAAAAGACAAAAAAGACAAAAAAGACAAAAAAGACAAAAAAGACAAAAAAGACAAAAAAGACAAAAAAGACAAAAAAGACAAAAAAGACAAAAAAGACAAAAAAGACAAAAAAGACAAAAAAGACAAAAAAGACAAAAAAGACAAAAAGACAAAAAAGACAAAAAAGACAAAAAAGACAAAAAAGACAAAAAAGACAAAAAAGACAAAAAAGACAAAAAAGACAAAAAAGACAAAAAAGACAAAAAAGACAAAAAAGACAAAAAAGACAAAAAAGACAAAAAAGACAAAAAAGACAAAAAAGACAAAAAAGACAAAAAAGACAAAAAAGACAAAAAAGACAAAAAAGACAAAAAAGACAAAAAAGACAAAAAAGACAAAAAAGACAAAAAAGACAAAAAAGACAAAAAAGACAAAAAAGACAAAAAAGACAAAAAAGACAAAAAAGACAAAAAAGACAAAAAAGACAAAAAAGACAAAAAAGACAAAAAAGACAAAAAAGACAAAAAAGACAAAAAAGACAAAAAAGACAAAAAAGACAAAAAAGACAAAAAAGACAAAAAAGACAAAAAAGACAAAAAAGACAAAAAAGACAAAAAAGACAAAAAAGACAAAAAAGACAAAAAAGACAAAAAAGACAAAAAAGACAAAAAAGACAAAAAAGACAAAAAAGACAAAAAAGACAAAAAAGACAAAAAAGACAAAAAAGACAAAAAAGACAAAAAAGACAAAAAAGACAAAAAAGACAAAAAAGACAAAAAAGACAAAAAAGACAAAAAAGACAAAAAAAGACAAAAAAGACAAAAAAGACAAAAAAGACAAAAAAGACAAAAAAGACAAAAAAGACAAAAAAGACAAAAAAGACAAAAAAGACAAAAAAGACAAAAAAGACAAAAAAGACAAAAAAGACAAAAAAGACAAAAAAGACAAAAAAGACAAAAAAGACAAAAAAGACAAAAAAGACAAAAAAAAACAAAAATTGATTATTTTCATGATTTTTTTTTCTGTGCACCTAGCTTAGCAATTACGCCAAAGGTTAAAATTTCATTTATTTTTTTTGGTAAGACGATGTTCAAAGAATATAAAATTCGTCAAAGTGGTTGGAACCTAGTGTTCAACAAAGTTTTGTGGAAAACGCCTTTCAATTTGAGCTTTATTACCAAAGTGCAGATGAGCTGACTCATTTGCGTTTATTTGGTATTTATTCAATTTGCCTTTCCTTCGTTCTGCGGGGGTAAATTGATCCTGATGAGAGACAATCATTGGAGCGTGCCCAAATTAAACCAATTTCAAAGAATTTAAAACCACGAGCCAACAAATTTGCACAAAAAGATTCCCGAGGAGAGGCCATTCACATTTGACCGCGAACTGAAAGCCTGCGGGATCGTGCCGTTCTTTTTTTGTTTTTGCTCTCTACTCTCCACCTGGGGTCGCTAATATGTTCCGGATGACATAAAAATACAGAATCCCGCTCGTGCAGGTAAAACCTCCGATATACCTAAAGATATGTTGGGCATCATGAAAAAAAAGCTTCTCCGGCCACCACACCGAGGGCAGGTCAGGAAAGAACGGAAAATTATGTCTCTTAATTAAACCTAACGGTTTCGGCGAAGTCGGCAGCAGCAGCAGAGTTCCATCAGGTGACGATGGCCACCGCCACAGCACGCTTTGTTTTTGTTCTTCAATTTCCAGTCGAGCGTTTCACGGGTTTATGACGGTTTCGACTGTCTTGTTTCGCCTCATTTCCCTCCCTTTGTCAAGCTGATTCCGATACGCGCAAAATTTATGTTCCACGACCTAAATGAGTGGAATCGCCGAGCGGTGTCACGATTTCGAGTTGTTTTGCTCGAAAAAGTAGAACGCGGGATGGTTTTACATGATCTTTCCCCTTTCGTATGGGTTGTAACCCGCAGAACAGTCCTAATTTAAACGAGGAGACTTGGACGGTGCCAAGCGACGAACCCGCTAATTTAATCATATTTTGTCAAATTGAGGCACCGCTCACGGTCGAATCAACGGGAAACGGGATTTTTTCTTCCAAACATTGGATAGAATCATCATCCTGTGGGGTGAATTTTATTTTGGTAAATTAATTAATTGGATTTGTTTTCGGACCTTCCGCTCGAACTGTGGTGGTTTCGGTGTTTTTTATGGGATTTTTTCAGCTATGGCCATAACCTGGAAAAAGGCAACGTTCGTCACCATTTAACCGCTACGTTTTGATGAATTTGGTGACCTGCTGGTTTATGTTGGTTTGTCACACACGATTGCTTGTGGCCGTAAAAGTACAGCTTGAAAATTTCCCGCAATATCAAGCTTCCTATTCTGTGTGACATAAAATTGATTCGTCGTAATTGCGCGTATTGGTTAAATAAATTTGTTAAGTTGATTTAATGTAGTTTATTTTTAAGAATTGAGTGATTTTGTTTGACTGGTAATTCATTCAAGTTAAAAACAAATATTGATTTGAACCAAAATTGATTCTCTATCATGAATAAATAACTCAGCTTATATTTTTAAATGATTCCTTTTTTTAGTTTTATTTTCAATCCCTGGTTGCATGTTGTCCTTTTTTAAGTTCAATTTTACTTAGAAATTTGAATATACCAAAAAATTAAATGAAATCTATACAATATCTTTTTCAATTCAATCAAGTTTCTAAAAGATTCTAGATATATCAGATTGTCGATTGAAATATTTCTAGTTCTGAGAGCATTTTTCATGAATGCAACCGGCAAGTTTAAAGTAAAATTTTTACTTAAATATAAATGTTTAAACTTAAACATAAAATTCAACATAAACTAATTAAAAACGAAAAATAATGCTCATTATCGGATATCATTTCTTTTCAAACAATATTTAGAAGTTGTTGTTTAGAAAAATGTGTCATGAAACTCTAAAATAATACAAAATTCACTTTTTTAACGTTAAAATTCACTTTTTTAACGTTAATTTATGTAAAATTCCATCATGGAAAGGGTGAATTAACTTTATCCCATTTTTCAACTTTTATAATTATAGTATTGTTTACTGTGGTATTAATTGTGCCAACTGACCGGTGAGATATTTTTATGATTATTAAAAATAAATTGAAAAACCATTAAAAACATAACGACTTCTAAACAATATATTTAGACACGTTTTTCGGTGATTTGTTGCTCAAAACCGTGAAGCGATAGAAGTTTGTCAAAGAACCTTTTGTGTTAAATTGGACGCCCGATTTGATGGCGTACTCAAAATTCCGAGGATAACGTTTATTCATTAAAAATGTTTATAAAAGGTTAAAAAAAACGCAGCCATTTTCCGTTACTCAATTGTTATAAATCAAAAGACATGCAATTTTATGAGAAAATTGAAGTACTTTTCGAATCTGCAGCAACCTAGAGACGTCTTTCTTTCATTTAGGACAAAAAAAAACTTTTAAAAATTACGTCTTTTTTTGTAACTTTGCAGGGTTTCTTTTAAGAGTGTATAAATGTTCTATAAAGTCGTAGAGCAGACAAAAAAAATGTTGAGGTATGAATATAAAGGGTTTTCATGTATTCTTAACAAGTTATCAGAATAAAATTCTGATAAAATAAAATAGATTTTTGAAAAAGTGAGTTTTCTCCCCTAAAACTTATTCGTGTACTTTTGAGAGTGTTTTTTTTTTCAAAATGTTCAGCCAATTTGGATAAGAATGGCCTTTTGGATGTTTGTTGTTGTTAGTGAACTGTTATGGTGAGTGGCAGTATCTGGTTTGTTTCTTTATTTTAGGAAAACCTCCCGCATTCCATCAGTTTACGAACCACAACAATCGTCTAAAAGACCATTCTTATGCAAAATTGAATGAACTAAACAAAATCTTTCAAAAGCACACGAATAAATGTTAGGGGTGAAACTTTTTCTGATAAATGTAACGTTTTCAAGTTACAGTTACTTTTTTTCGTTTTTTTTTTGCATTTTAGAAATACTTCTTGAGCTGACAATTGTTTTTACAATTTTCCCTCTGAAACTATGAAAATCAGACAATTAGATTCAGAGATACAGCCTGACAAGAAATTCGAATCGATGAAAATGATGACCTAAAAGTAGCTATATCTCGATACTTTTTGATTGCAAATTCGATTTCGCTTTAAACAATGATTTTTGAACATTTTTATTTGTCTGGGCTTTCGATATTTTCCAAAAAACACGATTTTATCAAAAATTCATATCTTCTTATCCAGTTTTTGCACTTTTGCTCAGGAGATGTCTTTTTAGTCCCCTAAAACATGTTAAAAAATTTCTAAAAATAAAAAAAAACGTACTTCACGAATTAAACTTTTAGTAATCAAAGGCTTAATATTTTTTTTTTGTGTATTTATTTTTTCAAAAAAAGTCCTTGCCATAACCTACAACTGTGCCGAAGACACCAAATCGTTCAGAAATTCCCTTCTCAAGATACAGATGTTCATACATTTACATACTGTAAACCGGGGTGACATTTTTTTTGGAAATGTTTTACAACTGGTACAACTTTTTTGAAAAAAAAGTTTTTTTTTAATGGTGTTTAAAAAAAATTGTTTCGTATTTTGAACTCCGGGGTAACTTTGATGCTAATAGATATTCATGTTAAAATCAGAATTAACGTGTTCAAATTTCATTTTTACAACAAATATTACAGCACTAAGGTTGCTTGTATAGTTTTTAAGAAAAAAAAAGTGTATATTTAGTTAACTAAGTTTTTGAGCTGAAGTGGGAGAAATGCCTGAAATTCGTTCAAACCTGTTTTCTTTGTAAAATTATTGATTCATATTACATTTTAAACTGAATTTGAAGCATGAACAAAGTGTTCAAATCCCATGGTACGATTTTGAAAAACGTACCATGAAATTTGAACACTTTGTTCGTGGTTCCCATTTTCATGAACGCTTGTTCATGATTTTTGGAACTCTTTTTTCTCCGTGTAAAATTTTCACATTTAATATCAAATTTGTTCTACTGAAAATGCCTATAAATTTGGAGATTATTTTGAATTGTGTTTCAAAAACAAATAATATATATTATTTACATATTCATGTTACCTTATTCTAAAGGAAAATTGTCCAAAGAATTCGAAATTGCATTCCGTTTTCCGATTCAAATTCATGTTTATGGAGAAAATAATGACATTGAGAGAATATTAAAATAATACTATTCATCAACATTTTCTTTTTTAGAGTTAACTATTTTTTAAACTTTTCAAAATTTTGTGAAAACTTTTTCTACAAGTACTTTGAACACTTCTCTACCCAATCAGTATGATTCCATACCATTCCGTACGTATTTAATTTGTTCTCTTCATTTCGTGGAAAAATCTCAAACCTATCAAAGTCACCCCGGTTTACGGTACCCATTTTGAATGACCAGCCCCCAACGGCAGTAACTGCCGAAGCATTCTGCAAAGCACTCAAACAAGCAACCAGACAAAAACAATGTCCCATATCGTCCCTCACTTGCAGAACCACAATAAAACATAAATCTCGCCCGTTATTGCGCCCAAAACATGGGACGTTTCCGTTAGCGCAATAAAAGTGTACCCGCAGGATTGGTGTCGCGAATTAACGCTGAAAAGCTCGTGTGATGTGCCCACTTCGGGAGGGGGGTGAAAATCCAGCTCCAGTAAAGCTCTCCGACATACTTAAAAACACTTTTATGGGAGAAACTGGTTCTACGCCACGGTGGGTAAGAAGGGGATTATTATGCAACTTGCATGCACCTCGGAAATTCCTTCTTCAGGTTGTTGGGGGGACTATTCTGAGTCAGAAAAATCGATTCCCAAAATATTCTGTCGGTGAAAACTGGTTTTATCTTGATTTGAGGTTAAAAAACCTAATATATCACCTAAATCCTCAAAAATACGTTCAAAATCTCGGTCTAACTCTACAAAAAGATGTAAATTTTCATCAAGATATCAATTCTTAGTGCCCAAAATATATTCCTGACATAGTACACCTTAAATCAATCCATTACTTGAGTCCCAGCGTCATCAGGAGGTGTAAAAAAGTGTTATTTCTAAAAAAATATTTTCAATTTGCTTTGGTAAAAAAACTGTCATGTCTGAATTAGAAAACTAATTTTGTAGAATTGTTGCAAACAAAATGAAGAACAATTTTGCAGAAAAAAGAATGACATTTTATCCATTTTCAGTAAAGTTATGTCTAATTAAGTGGGAAAATTGCTGCCAATTTTCAAAATTCTTCGACATTTAACTCATTTTTGTTATTAACAGCTATTACGATCATACTCAGTAGGATGTACCAAAAATTACATTTTGGCGGTCATTCTGGGGCCTGTTACGGAGGGCATACTCAGCTGAAATCCCAAATATGAGCTTGATTGAACTCAACAGGAGCATGCTTTTTGCACTTGATTTTTTAATGGGATTTAACCCGTAAATTTTTTTTTTCAAAAATGCAGATTTTTTAGCCATTTTGGCCACTGAAGCGTTTATTTTCAACATCATTGGCGTGTAGGACGGATCCTTGCGCATGTTTTGGTATATATAACACTGAAGTTTTGAGCTAAATGAAATGGCGCAACGCCTATCTTTTCTGCTGGAACGTTAATTTTCGAAAAATGTCAAAACTTTGATGGCTTTTACAGAGCTTTAGAGTGCTTCAATTTAATATTATATATACCAAAACATGCGCAAGGATCTGTCCTACACGCCAATGATGTTGAAAATAAACGCTTCAGTGGCCAAAATGACTAAAAAATCTGCATTTTTGAAAAAAAATTTACGGGTTAAATCCCATTAAAAAATCAAGTGCAAAAAGCATGCTCCTGTTGAGTTCAATCAAGCTCATATTTGGGATTTCAGCTAAGTATGCCCTCCGTAACAAGCCCCAGAATGACCGCCAAAATGTAATTTTTGGTACATCCTACTGAGTATGATCGTAATAGCTGTTAATAACAAAAATGAGTTAAATGTCGAAGAATTTTGAAAATTGGCAGCAATTTTCCCACTTAATTAGACATAACTTTACTGAAAATGGATAAAATGTCATTCTTTTTTCTGCAAAATTGTTCTTCATTTTGTTTGCAACAATTCTACAAAATTAGTTTTCTAATTCAGACATGACAGTTTTTTTACCAAAGCAAATTGAAAATATTTTTTTAGAAATAACACTTTTTTACACCTCCTGATGACGCTGGGACTCAAGTAATGGATTGATTTAAGGTGTATTATGTCAGGAATATATTTTGGGCACTAAGAATTGTTATCTTGATGAAAATTTACATCTTTTTGTAGAGTTAGACCGAGATTTTGAACATATTTTTGAGGTTTTAGGTGATATATTAGGTTTTTTAACCTCAAATCAAGATAAAACCAGTTTTCACCGACAGAATATTTTGGGAATAGATTTTTCTGACTCAGAATAGTCCCCCCAACAACCTGAAGAAGGAATTTCCGAGGTGCATGCAAGTTGCATAATAATCCCCTTCTTACCCACCGTGACGCGAACAAGTCTAGCAATTTTTTTTTGCATCTTGCTGTTTAGCACTCTTCAAACTATTTTCCAGTTTTGTTGGACCAACTTTCCTTGGTGTAAATTATGGAACGTCCATTTACCTCGTTTTGTCTCATCTTTTTTTTCCTGTATCCATTCGAATTCTTCCTCAAGAGATCTTTCATCGCGGCGCTCCAAAGTGCTTCGTCAGAATCGAGCCATTTTTGCTACTTTCGAGTTAAGTCTATTGTAAAGCCATCCAGCGATGCTTCCTCATCTTACGCCGAGTATAGAGTAGCAGTGTATTGTTCCGTCTAAAATTTCCCTCAACTCTGTTTGCCATGTTTCGGACCCTAAGCCCTGTTGAAGAGCCTCAGTAGGGGCGAAAATCCGCAAAAGCCGATTTTCCACAACTCATCGTTTCCAATCACGGGTTCGGGCCGTTCGAGTTTCTTGAAACCGTGAGTACCATACTAAATGGATCAATGAATCTTTTGGTTGATGTTTTTCTCCCCTTCCTAGGGGACTTTTTAGCGATTAATGAACCTGGACGAGTGCGGCCTTGACTTTGTGGGGTATTTGTAGGCCAAGATTGGGCTCATTGCTTTTTAGCTTAGATGCTTGTTTCGGCTTATTCGGGTCAGTTTATCCGGCGCGGTGGGACGAGATGGTTCCATTTCCTGGCGTTTTAGGGCATGCCGCCTTTTAAGGACTGACCTCGTTTGTTAAAAGAACTCATCGTTATAGTTTTTTTCATTCATAATTTCTTTTTAAATAAAACTCTTGTTTTTTGTTGAATCGTCGTATAATCTATATAAAAGAGTTTTTTTTGTCCAAATACTATTTTTTATAAGTTAAAGCTGTTCAAGGTATAGAATAGATACAGATTCATGTTAACTTTAATCAACAACTGCACAGTCTCAGTTAATTATAGATTAAACACAAAAACACCAACACAGCTGGAATGTATATTTCGGTGGGCAACGTCCAAATTATGCACGATGGTTATCGATTATTTTTGCAGTACCCCTCTCAACACCTTCATTCTTCTGATGCTATACCGAAACGTTAGGAAAAAAACTGAACTTGTGCAAAAACATGCCTCGGATACGTTCTGTTGAGGCAAATGTAATTCTCTTGATTTCCACAAAATATGTCTATGATTTGACAATATTTTAGCCCTGTAATTTTCAACTGACGATGTTTCCACTATTGATTCTGTTTTCAATATAAAAAATTACATGTTTGTGAGACTTTTTGATCTTTCAAGTCACACATCTAATGTGATCTAATTTATCTTGTCCAATCTAATCTTTTTTAATCTTAGATAATCTAATGTAATTTTATCTTATTTAATCTTTTTTTTATCTAATTTAATTTAATTTAATCTAATTAAATCTTATTTAATCTTATCTTATCTAATTTAATCTAATTTAATATTGTTTTATCTAATTCAATCTTATTTAATTTAATTTAATCTAATTTAGTCTTATTTAATCTAATTTAATCTAATTTTATTTAATGTAATCTAATTTAATCTAATTTATTCTAATACAATCTGATTCAATAATAAAGTAAATAAGCAAAAAAATCGCATCGTTTAGTAATCATATTGCAAATTTTGAAAATTTTAGTATTTTCGAAAAATTCGGTATTTTGTGCCAAATTTTATTTCTTTCAAAAAAAAAAATTTTATGTGAAAAAGCCATATACCCACATTGCAATTTTTTTGAAATTTGAGTATTTTCGAAAAAATACGGTTTTTTTTATGGAAATTTTAGTTTTTAACAAAAAAACATCAAAAAAAGTGTATAGCATACAAAATTTTCCTTCGAAAAAATACGGTTTATTGTGAACAATGTTGAGTACATATTTAACTTTAAAACTTAGGCCGTTGCAAATATTTTTCAAAGTTTATGTCGCCCCCACCTCCCATCAAAATTGGTCCGAAAATCAGGGGGCAAAAAAAATATTTTTTCAAAAAACTTCAAAATTTTAATGAAAATAGAAGGTAAATCAACTGAAAACAATCTAACATGCATTTTTTTTGCATTAATAATCATATTTACCATGTTTGGGCTGGATTAAAAATATTTTGATTTTATATGAAATTCCAATGTACAGTACCGCTAAAACTTTTTTTTTCGCAAAAAATAAAATTTTCGTCAAAATCTAGATATTTTGGAAACTAATGATTGCAAAACAACTGGACAGGTGTTTAATGCATTTTAAAACACTTTTTTCATTCAAATGTTAAAACCATGGCTCGTAAATTCAATTTTTAAACTTTTTGATTTTTAACATAATATGGTTGAATTAAGTCGGTTTTAGAAAGATTTAAAAATGAGTTATCGTCCATTATCGGCGATAAAATTATCGCCGGTAGAATTATCGAAATAACGATTACGATAGATTATCGTTATCGTCCCTCGATGTTTTAATCGTTAACACTCTTGCCTTAAACTACTCTCAAGTGCTTTAGAATTTTTAAATACAAGATGACGGCAAAAATGGCGGCGGTGAAATATTTAAAAAATGCATTTGGTATTTTAATAGGCAATCAAATATTAAAATTCGACTGAAATGGGATCGCAGAACGAAAAAATTATACAAACCTCTGGATAAACCTACGGATAATCGAGTCTGGACTGTATTAGCATCAGTCTTACCAAATCATTTTTTCAGGATTTATGCTAAATAGGTTTTGAGCTTCCGAAAAAAATTTATTTAGCTTTTATTTTCAGGTTACAATTTTTTTCTGCTTTGAACAATTTTTAAAATGTGAATTAGGTAAATATTACCATTTTTGTAGTTTTTTTTCAATTGAAACTTTGTTGAAAATAAAATCGCAGAATCCCGAAATGCCGAAATTTAAAAAAGTGCGAAAACTTTTAGAACTTCTATAAAAACAACAGCAGCAGTGCTGATAAGTGTGAAGGTGGTAACGCGTGTGGTTGCGGTAAGCCAAAGAAATAACAGAACACCTTGTTCGAAGAAAGAACTCATACCTGCTGCACACACACACACACACACACAGCTGCTGAGGTGGGGTTGCAACATTGGCCGGCCAGTTTGCGCCGATGGAACGAACAGCAAAAGAACAGTTAGGTCAAGCTCTTTCTTTCTCTGTCTCTCTCTCGCTTGATATTGTTGGCACATTTCCAGAATGTGTGTGCGCGCAGTGATCTGGCAGATTCCTACAACTTTATAACTACAATGCTGCAAGCAAGCATTTAGTTATGCCATGATAGCGAGATGTGTGTGTGTGTGCAGAGAAATAAAACAACACCGAGTGGTTATGGTTGTCTTGTTTTTTTTCCAGAACATCGACCGAGACTAAACCGCGCTACAATTAGCCGGCTATTATCATCGCCACTCTTACCGGACATGCCAACAGCTGGACAAAACGAGTTGGGTGATTTACTTTAAACATTTATCTGTAATTACAACACCTCCTAACCGGGTGACTGAGACGGTCGTTGTCCTAAACGCGATGCCAAAATATTAGCTAATACAGTCATCCCTCATATTTGAAGCACCCACAAAATTGGAACCAGTTTACAGGGTGATCACTCAAATCCTATTTTCGAATTCCCGATTTTTCCAAAACTTCAAATAATACGAATTTCTCACCCAAAATTACTGCGAAAACCTTTAATGGAAAAAGTAAACATCTATCACCGAATATGATTTCGAAATAAATTTAAAAACAAGCTTATCAAAAACATTTAATTAAACAACAAATTTATAAAAAAAATACTTGAGTGCTTCCATAGCACTTACAATTTTGACAGAAGGTGAAAACTAAAATAATCAAAAATTATTTAGATTTTCTAAAGCAAATAAGATTTTACAAATTTTTTTTCATTTTAAACCTTTCTAAATTTTGGATGGGCGACAAAAGGTCGAAAGTAAGGGCGAATGGACAAATGGTCAAATGCCAAATGGTCGAATGGACAAAAGGTCGGATGTAAAAAAAGTGAAACAAAATTCTGCTTAAATGTTCGGCTTTTAAAATATTTTTGTTTATTAACCAATTCGCATTTTTTTTATTTATTTTTTTTCATTCTTCGCTATGAGCAGTTCTTTTAAATTAATAGCTGACTTCCAAACCATTTTCCAGAGTATTTCCATTCCTTAAAATATGTTTTGTAACAATTTTGTGAGCTATGCCATTCTGTCAAACATTACCAGTTCTTTTATATAGAAAAAATTATCTTATTCTTGATGTTTGTAATAATTTTGTGCGTTTTTCCATTCTTTCAAACATGAGCAGTTATTTAAGGGTGCACATCAGCAACCCAGGAAGTTGTTGTCTTCTTATTCCAAAATTGTCAAACTTACGGACCCAATCCTACAACAATCTGATTGTAAAAATAAACTTTTCTGTAAATTATTTTGTAGACAGTACTTTAGAGAATAAATCAAAAATTATATCGAAAGTTCCCACCGTTTTGAAGATGCTAAAATGTCTGTAATTAAAATCTTGGTACAAATGCTCTGTTTGATGTGTGCTTAAAAAAAAAGTGCGACTTCTAAAATATGTTGTAAGTTAAAATTTATTTTTTTAAACGTCCTAATAGGATGTTAAATCATTCTTGATTGGCGTGATTGTTTTGAGATTTTTTGCCATTTTTTCAAACATGAGCAGTTCTTAAAAAAAAGTCAACCTTCTAAAATATTGTGTAAGTAATTTAGTTTATTATTTAAAAACAACCTATTCAAAAATAAGCAGTTCTTTTAAAAAGAAAAAAAACTGTTTTCTAAATTATTTGGAGAGATTTTACAATTTTTAAATCTAACTTTTCTTCATGGTTGGAATATTTTTGTGATTTTAATTTTGATAAAGTCATACTGCTTAAATATGTTTGCAAGTTTGCTATCCTTTTTTGAAAATATTCATGATGGTCAAAATAGTTCTCTAAAAAAATCTGAACTTAAATATTTTTTACGTTTTTCCCAGTTAAGTTTTTTTCCGATAAGTTAAAATCTACATTTTTAACCCAAACTCATAAAAAGATCAAAAGTTACCAAAAGTTTTTGAAAGGAAATTACAAAAAAAATAGAAATTTGAAACTAAAATAAGCTTATGGGCACTCTGTGAAAAATTGTTTGTTTTAAAAATATGTTACGATTTTTCTATCTATAAACTGGAAAATATCATCTATCAGTTGTGTTTTTGTTACATAATTAAAAGGTTTTTTTTTAAAGATATTTCGCCATTTAAATAGTGAAGAACAGACATTTTCTCAACAGTTTCTTTTGAACAAGCTTACAATCGAATGATTCATAATTCAAATCAACAACCTTAAATTTGTTGTTAAGTGCTCAAAACGAATTGAATTGAGTTGAAAATTGAGCGAATTATCAGAAAAAAAATTCAATCGAAATGCTTGCCATTTCAGACTTTTCCCATTTTTTTTTGAGAAAAAATCACAAATTCCAGACATTTTACCGACTTTTCGGATTCCCCGACTTGAGGGGCCACCCTGTGAGTTTGTATTAGGAAAAACTTATTTTTGTATTTTGATTTTTATCATTTTTACTCTGAATTAGTAAAATCAGTAAAAAAAACACAACAGAAATTGAGAATGTGCTCTACAAAAAACTCTCGAAGACATTATGGTGCTGCTTATGTTGCTCTTGTAAATAAAAATTATGCTTGCATTATAAAAATTTGTCTAAACTGCAATTTTCATAATTTGGGCCAGTGTTGAAAAAGCTGTACCTTTTGCATGTTGCTAAAACTCCTGTAAGAAATGACGGGGAATGAGTCAGTATTTTTTCTAGTATTTTTTCTAATTTTTGGGATTTTTGGGAACTTTTGCTACAAATTGATTGCTTTAACTATATAAATTTAATAAATTAATTATAATTTGTGCTTCGATAAGATATCGACTTAATTCCATCTTTTATTGGAAACACCATCAGACACAAACAGTTACCCAAGGGCCCAAGAGCCATCCAGCAGCGGATCGAGCATCCAAAGGGACCAGACCCTCGGACTCACCTGGAGTGAAGGAAGCGTCGTCATCACCCAGCACAGCAGGGAGCATGGGGAAGCGCTTATTGTAATGGACGGCATGAGACCCATCAATTTCTGAACGCGTTTCGATAACGGTTCCAAGAGACGGCAGACGGCGGTCTTGGACGTTGTTTTGTTATGCACGACGGCCATTGGCACTTTGACGAATCTCGATCGAATCGATTTGGTTTGACCTCCATTCGGGGCAGGGTGCTGGATTTGCTAATGTGTTTTTAGTAAGATTTTTTTGTTCGATTCTGATTTTTTTTATCTCTGTTAAGAAAAATCATAATTTCAAATTAAAAACATCTCGAAAAAAGGTAATTATCTTCTTATCTTCCTTTCTCCAAAGCACCCAATTAACGGAAACATTCTTATCTCCAGCATCGGGTGGGACTGGACGATTCCCCAAAATTATCGAACCCGTATGATCAAAGTTGACCCATGGCAATAAAGTCGTCGTAAAGTGCCGGATGACGGCATCGATTCGAGCTTGTTCAGACGCGCCGCCGGATGGTCGATCGGGCGAAACGGTAAAAAACGGTGGAATTTCAGCAACATGTTTGCCAATTGCAATCACGTTCTTCGACAGTCCAACTGAGGTAGGATGTTTACTGGACAGAACCTATGTTAATTCGAAAATTTTATTGTGATCCATTTACCTCTGTTGATTGTTGATACAGTTTGGCGGTACACCAAATGTTCTGAACACAACGTTATTCTTTTTTCATCATAACTTTAACTTTATAAATTCAAAAGATAGGTGAATTATGATTGTTTGCATTGCATCGTCTGATTGTACATCTCATAATCAAAGTTGGAAGAATTAGGACGACCGAATAAAAATATTTTCTTCGTACATTTTTTTATGAAAATAAAGGAAAAAGCAATTGTTGAAAAACAATTTCTGCCATTTAAAAAAAGGCAGAACTAAGAATACTTAATCTATCTATTACTCAATATGATCAAAAAAGTTGGTCCAGACCCCCGACAAGAGCGTCCAATTTCCCGTGAAATGGGAAATTTTCAACAAATTTCCCGGGAAATCAAGGGAATACAAAATTGTATACAATAGCAATTCAAATATAAGTGTGAGGATCAAAACAACATCGTCTATCAATTCGAACAAAATATCAAAACATAATCATCAGTGTTTTTTTTTTTATTAGAAATATAACTTTTCTAATCGTGTTGGAACAATAAGTTAACTGAATCCATGCTCTAAAACCATTAAATTGCTTTTAAATAAGAAATAACTGTGAACAGTTTAAGAGAATATGAATAATAATATTGACACATGATGTTGAAATGAAAAAAAAAACATGCAGAAAATTTGTTATTCTTAGCATTTTCTTTTTCCAGAACAAATCATACTCTTGAATAAAATGATAAGCATTGAATATACCTTGAATTCTGCTTTTTTATATGAACGGTATGTTCTAATTTAATCACAACTCAAAGTTTTCAATTATTTGCATTCTTTGGACACCTTTTATATAAAAAAAAAGTTTTTTCATGATTTTTTTTTAATTCACTGCCGTTCTACGCATAATTGTCCCATGTTCAAAAAAGAACAACTGAGAAAACGCGATTGAAATTTTTCGATCGATTTCTGTGTTTCTACGCATAGTTGTCCGTGGGTTCCTATTCACCCTATGTGTCCCTATACGGCCCAGTTAGCAGTTTATCGCTCTTACTGGTAATCCTCCTGATATACAACAGATAAACAAGACAAAATGCTTCGTAAACGTTATGATTCTGTGAAAGAAAATACTTGGTGGGACAATCATGCGTAGAAGTTCAACGATGGGACAAACAGACTTGGTGTTGTTTTCAATGATTTTCTGAACAAAGCACTAGATTTTATGTTTTTTTTCTGAAAGTATACGTAAAACTAAACTAAAAAATGATAAAAAGCTAGAATCGTCGAAAAATGACATGGGACAATTATGCGTAGAACGGCAGTTCAGCTATATAAATTACTTAAATAGATGGTTAAAAGAATTTTCAGAGCAATAAAAGTAGTTTTTAATTTTTTTTTTCATTTGAACATTTCATATTTTTTTATCAATTTGGTCATGGTAAGCGAAAACGTAAAATAAACTAAATTTTGATCTTGGCGGAAAGGGGTTTCTCATTTTCAAATAATGTAATAACAATAAAAAAACAACCATTATTTTATTTTCATTCATAATAGCGTAATTTTTGTTCCGCATCAAATAAACCAGGGCTGCGGAGTCGGGTCATATTTCAAACGACTCCGACTCCGGCTTTCTCAGATTAGCTGACTCCGACTCCGACTCCGACTCCGGCTCCGGCTTTGAACAAATGGTTGGCTCCGACTCCGACTCCGACTCCGGCCTACCAACTCTAGCCGACTCCGACTCCGACTCCGACTCCAGCTTTCAACAAATGGTTGGCTCCGACTCCAACTCCGACTCCACGTGTTTTTAAATGTTTCAAAAGTTAGTTAACTATTATTCGTTAATTATTTTTTAAACATTGATAAATATGGTTATTTTAATACTCTCTAAGCGTCATGTTTTTCACAAGAAAAATAAGTTAAGTAAAAGTAAAATAAAGTAAATAAACGGAAAAAAAGTTTCTAGGTTACAAGTTTTATACGTTATGGAAACAGAAATCAAAAAATATCTTCAGTTTTAGAGGCATTTTGAGAAGAACAGTTTTGTAAGTAAATTTGGATTTACTTGCTTAGCCTCAAATTTTAAATTTTTTTTTCAAAGCTAATAAATTTAAATATTAAATTGTTATTTTTGAATGAATTACTAAAAGAAATCTGGCCTTAATGATCTATTGAACATTAAAATTCAATTTGCTCACTTTCAGGATTACATTTGTAAGAACAACAGTGACAGGCACCTTGTTTTTTAAATGACAATTTTTAACGAAACTTTGTTTTGTTTTTTTTTTGTTAAGACGTACATGGACATCACGCCATGGCTGAAGGAGATTATTATTGAAAATCAATGTATCTAAACAAATTCTTCGTGGAAAGGACGCTTAAGATGTCCTTTTCAAATATCTGTGACATGGAAAATATTTTAACCTGGAAATTTTTAATTTATTTTAATTTTAAAATTTTATATACTTTAAAAAGGAGGTGCACGATACTTCGTGAATCTTCACCTAAAACGAAGCTTTATGAATGATCTTGCGACTCCATCAAAATATATGAAAAAACTTAAAATATAATAAAAAACAAATATCCACAAGTAAAATATTTTCTAGGTCACAAATATTTAAATTTTTTAAGGTACATTGATTTGCAATGATTATCACCTTCCGTCATATTGGCGTAAGACATACAGTATGAGAAAATTCGTACCAGTTGATAATATTTTGATTCTGTGTTTTTTATTTTTAATATTTGAAAAATAAATTAAAATCCTATATTTTGTTCTATATTTTTTTTTTAGTTCATTTTTGTACTGAATTCTTGAGATTTGTTTAACAATAATTTGCAACAATATCAAAATAGTTTACCTAAAATCAACATCAACATCAACAATCAATGATTTTTTCAAATTTGTTGTCACTTCTTTTGACATTTTTGTTAGTTTAAATTATTTTAAATGCAACACTTTGATTTTCTTGTACTCAGTTATAAACAAAATGCGCATGTTGAGTTCCAAGTAAGAGATTGTTATTATCGTGGATTATTTGTTACAAAAGTTAAACTGCCAGTGACTCTTTTTCGATCTGCTAAAACAGTGATTGCTATTTATAATCTTTTTATGTACCTCGTAATTTTTTCCTAAAAAATGATTTAACCTAAAACCTCTAAGACATTCGCTATCGGGGTAAAAGATGACTTTTTGTGTACTTTTTTTCTGAAATAACTGGATGAAATTCGGTCAAATTTGAATTGAAAGGGAACATAAATATAGTCTGACTACATAACCAATATTTTTTTAATTTTTTTTTGAATTATTATACTACATACTTGGGTAAGAGGTTATTATTTAGTGATTATAGTGTAATAACACAATAAGAGCTTTTCAATCACAATGAAAAGTTTCATATACATAATGGCATCTGATAAATCAATTAAAAATTAAAGTGGTTTTGTAAATTAAGCTGTTATATAGGAAATACTGAACAATAAAAACAACATATTTTTTGTTGAATTTAAGATAACTCCGGCTCCGACTCCGACTCCGGGTTATCAGATATCTTCGGCTCCGACTCCGACTCCGACTCCAGCTCATAAAATTTAGCCGACTCCGGCTCCGACTCCGACTCCAGCTGTTCGAGTTTTGACGACTCCGACTCCGACTCCGACTCCAGGTCCCCAAAAAGACCCGACTCCACCGACTCCGGCTCCGACCCGACTCCGACTCCACAGCCCTGAAATAAACAAGATCTTTTCCCAGATGTGAATGCTGCAGAAATTAATATTATCTGAAATAAACCTTGACATGGCACTTACAAACGAACTGGTATGTTTATTATGAACAATAAATTGAATTGAATGAAATAGTAGCTCATGCGTTATTATTTTTTACTAATAAAAAAAGTGTTTCAGAAAGTTAAGGAAGTATTTTTTTTCGGGAAATCCCGGGATTTTTTTCCCGGGAAGGGAAATTGGACGCTCTACCCCCGACTAAATATTTTGATACGCCCCATAAAATGTCGGGAAAGACTCCTTTTTTCATGCTGCCTGCTATATGCTATATGCTATATGAATTTTAGATTTTTTTTTATTTTTTTCTATGAAACATACCGAGGAATCTTTTATCACCAATTTAATAATTGAATTATGCTTTAATATGATTGGAAAGCTAAAATCTGCTTAAAAGACTTTTTTTAAAAGTACATACAGATTTCCTTAAAATTATCAGGCAACGTTGCTCTTAACGCATTTTGATATTTACATTCATAAAATGATTCTCAGCGACTTTTGAAAAACAAATCAAATAAAAACAATGAAAAATATTTGAAATTTTTTGCTGAATTCCCGACGATTTTCTTTTTTCAATAAGGCCGATGCAAATATTTTTAAAAGTTTTTGTCCCTCGGCTCTGGCCGGAGTCGAGGGTGGGGCAAAAAAATAAAAACATATAAATATTAAAATAACATGCCATAGTTTCAACATTTGCATGGAAAAGTTTGAAATTTGACGAAAACAAAAATTTTAGCGAAAAAAAAACTTTAGCGATAGTAGAAATCGAAAATTTTCAAAAATTCAAAAGATTTTTAAAAATTAACCCAAACATGCTAAAAATGATTCTAAACGCAATGGAATTCATTTTAAATTGATTTTAACTAATTACACTTAAATTTTCATAAAAATATTGAAGTTTTTTGAAAAAATATTTTTTTGCCCCCTGATTTTTCGGGCCAACTTTATAGGGGGGGGGGGACAAAAACTTTAAATAAAATTTGTACCAGCCTAAACTGTAGAAAATATCAAAAAATCTTGAGTTTCATTAAGGGGAAAGGGGGTAATATACACTCCCTTAGGGAAAACTGTGATTTCTCAATCATCACAGCATTACTGTGGAAGAATTTTGTTTGATATTCTAAACCAAATATCATTCTTCGTCATCCATGTAAAAAAAAGTTTAAAAAAAACCACAAAATTGTTCGAAAATATCAAATTTCTAAAAACATTTCTGATTCATTTCAAACAACCATGCGGGACAAAATGCACCGGGTAAAAGCAGTTTTCACTAGTCACCACTAGATGACACCGCTGTTTTTACAAAGGAGCTTCACAGCGGTGCATTTTGCCCCGACTACGCTTTTTGTAGAAAATTTAATTAAAAACGCATTTTTTGAAAACTATATTCCTCAAGACTTACAATATCAATAAATGCTTTTTATATTGTCCAAAAATCATAATGAAAGTTCAATAGAAATTAGATGAAAACACAACATTTTAATGTTTTGCAAATAACTTAAGCTGATTTTGAAATTTTTGAAATTAAATATGGCTTTATTGAACTTTCTTATAATAATTACATTTCTTTTACATGCTAAGTGGTATGGCTCAATGCTCTTGTATTTTTCGTTTTATTATTACTGTTCACATTCATTCATTTATTTCAAATTGTTTTACATTTTTGCATTGAATCGAATACATTTGGCTAACATAAGCTGATTTTATACTACGAAGCTCAAATTTTTCCAGCATGGTTCAGCAATATTAAGCTTCCAATTTCTATGATTTTGTACCCCGGACATTTCTTCCAAATACCGAGAAAAGCACGGGGTGCAGTTTGCACCGGGGAGTTGCCGTCAGCTGAGATGACATAAGGTCAGAGGGGCGAGATTGAGTTATACCGATTTGCATGAATTTTTGTGACCCAATGTCACCCTTGCTGACGGTAGCCAAATTTATTGGGCCTGTTGAATATAAATCATTTGCCATTTCACTCAGATATTTTACCTCCATCTCATGATCAACTTCACGCCAGCCGAAAAAAGTCAGATTGATTGCATAACTTTTCCCTAAAGTCCCTTTGGCGCTTACTGCCTGCCAATCACGTAAATATTCCAAATAGGTTGTGTGCGTTCAGAATTGTTGATTTTTACGTGCTAAGAAATTGTTACCAAAGTACATTAGTAGCGTTCTACGATGAACTTTGGAGGAAAAGTTTTTCTTGTCAGTAATAAAACGATAGCCGCCACACATCGGTTTTAAAAGAAGTATTTTGTAGATAATAATTTTGAACGGTCTTTAAGTTGATTAATTTTAAGGTGTGTCTGACAAAACCTACCAAATAACTTTTTCTAAATTTCAATTCAGACCGTTGTTTTACTTTTTTCCTCTTAGTGCAAAAGTCCACAAAAAAAAAATCGAAACCAATATTATGCGGCTCATGTTTCGATGCTTAACGCACCAAAAGTTGGCGGTCCTACCTGACGGCAAGGTTCTCTCGTGCTTGGCTGATTTGGTACGCATTCGAGGAAACATCCCACTTGAGCTGTGGGTTGACCTTCCTCCTCCCCCCCCCCCCTTACTCTGCTCACAAAGTTTGTCCCCTGGCAATGGACAACCTTTACGCAAGGTAGATTCGGGAAGCGTTGTTGGTGGTAACTTTTCGGGGGGAGGTCGTCGGAGTCGACGGTTTCGACAAGTGACCAATTTGTTCCGGATTAGTCACGTGATATGGTGATGATGGTTTGGGGCCAATTTGGAGGATTTTTTTTCTCGCTCTCTTGTTGGTCTTTTGAAGAAGAGTTTTTTTATTCGGTAATCCCCACAGTTGAAGATGAGAACGGTGATAATTGCAGAGATTAATGTATTATTGCTTTTATGATGTTCGTCTGAAAATATTGGGAAACAAACAATTGCTTTTTTGGAAATTTTGATTGCTCCTTGTAATTCCCTTATTTTGTTGTTATCATGACAGATTTCCCATATATTTTCCAATGTCAATTGTGTAAGCTTTCCCGCAGCTGACTCTCGTTCGCCTATTATGTTTAATGGCTTGTCTAGCTGTGGCTGGAAGGCAAGACCCGCAAGCACAGTTAGAGCGTCCAATTTCCCGTCCCGGGAAAAAATTTCCCGGGAATTCCCGGGATTTCCCGGAAAAAAAATATTTCCCGTTTCCCGGGAAATTTGTAAATTTCCCGGGAATTCCCGAAATTTAAGCAAAAGCATACAATTTATTAACTTTTTGGAACCAATATTTTGAAAATGCTCTGAAAAAATTGATGAAAAAACTTATCATTATTTTGTTCAATTATATTCATTGTTAAGTTCATATATGTATCAGATTATCAAAAATTTTGATATCGACATTTATTCCTGATAATATTTCTGAAGCAACTGAAAAAGGATCTTGCATAATAAAAATGATTTACTACAATATAGATATGATTTTTTACAGAATTACTGGTTAAAAAAAATTTAAACCCCTGACTGCCAATATAAGATTGAGATTTTTTAACATAAAAAAATATATAAACCCCTTACTGCCAAAGTAAGATAGAGATTTTTTTTTTCATTTTTTATTAACCATGATCAAATGAGATGTTCGTACAATTTGAATTACGTTTTTGTGCCATGAAAAAACTTTCAAACGAAGTCAATTATAAACCTGAAAATCATGTGGTATAATAAAACCTTAAAAAACATAATTAAAAGACTACTTTGTATGGTTTGAGAGGTGTCAAAAATGAAAAAAGTTATTTATTCAAAACTTGAAGTAAAACAAACACGAGAAGTATGGCCTTAAGGAAATAATAAAAAGCTGTACCATTTTGTTCAAGAGCTGAAACCAGTATGACTTATTATAGATAAGATATTTGTCATGAAAAACATAATATCTGCATGTTTTTTTTTTCATTTCCAATATGGGTATTGGTAAAACCACACTCTCTGAAACAAGTTTAAAAGAATTGTGATTTTTGAGTATGGGTTCATTTTACTCACTTGATAAAAAACTACTTCCCATTAAAAAATACCTGAGATACTTTTTGGATTTATTTTACTTGATTTATTGCAATTTAAAAAAAATGTTTTTCTTGTAGCTGTTTGATTTTTTACATGCATTCAAGCAGTTATTAGACACTTAAGTCGCTGTCTTTTCAATTTTTTGCATAATATTAATCAAAAACAAGTTCAGAAAAAATTATATATATTTAAAATTTCCCGGGAATTCCCGGGATTTCCCGGGAAATTGATTGAAAATTTCCCGTTTCCCGGGAAATCAGTAACCCCGGGAAATTGGACGCTCTAAGCACAGTACATCTTCGGAAGCAGCAACACCCTGAAGCCAGCAGGTTCTCGCGAGGAGTCTCTCGTTTGTCACGACAAATCCTTATATGAAGCAAAGCTGCAGAATTCTTCTGCCAGTCAACCAGCAACGTTTCCTCGCAGCACAACATTCTACAGCCAGTGCCAGCAGGTATTACAATGTTGTACAATGTATGACACCAAAATGGCACTAATCTCCCTCCGCTATTACTTAGCCAGGGCGTAGCAACCGAGAGCACACCACTTAGCAAGATGCTGGGAAAACACTCTCATCGACCGTTTACTTGTGCTGATATCGTTCCACGTTCTAGGAGCCATCCGGATGGGTTGAGGAGAAATATATTTATGTAATGGAGTGCCAGCCCTTCAGCTTAAAAATAAAAGGACTCGGTGCTGCTGCTAATACAAAGAAAGCAGCTTGTTCTGTAACTTAAGAAAAACGTTTTTACTGTCAGAAAAATTACACGATTAAGGCAAATGGCAAAAACAGAAGACAATCTCTAGGGGTTAAAAGAACAAAAGTGCCAGCAAACGATACAATACAGACCGGTGGTGGAGAGTGTCGATGGCAGAACTTGAAATGCAAAACCCGCCGGGTTTACAGCCAGCCGGGTCGAGAGTGGCGTGGACCTCCAGCTCTGTGGAGGTCCTGCGGCGGTGGACAATCACGAGATTTCTTTACAGCTCTGCATAGAATTAATGATATCGTGAGGCGGGCCGAGGGATGATTGCTTTGTGGAAATATATATTTGCTGAAGACGTTAATTTGAGCGATTTCCAATTTTCCGAGCAAGTCATTACGGCGTCAAATATAAATATTTCTTAGTAGTCACATAAAGCCAAAGATGGAAGGAAATATTTGCTGAGTTAAATAACGATATTCTCAAAAGTCATTTGGTGCCAATATTTTGTTCAAACCGAATCTGTTTCTTGGTGATATTAAAATTTCCAAATCCTGTTATTTTCCGCGAACAGATTAGTCCAAAATAGTTTGATCATTTGTTTAATTTTTTTCATGTACATTTTCTGCTAGTTCAGCGGCAAACAAATAAAAACGTTTCTTAATCCACCCTTAGGTGGTTGGCGCCTTCCTCACATTTGAAGGGTGCCATCCAAAATGCAAAAATTGCGTAAATAACACTTAAGTGCTTCTGAGATCCGGCCTACAAAAAGCGTATAAATAACACTTAAGTGCTTATAACTTTTGATAGATTTGTCAGATCTTCAATGTCTTGGACGCGTTGGAAAGGTCTTTTAAATTACTTTCTGAAAATGTATAGCATGACGGGTTTTCTTACAAAAACCACCCTTTTTACAATCTTCCGGACTTTTGTTAAAATCGTTTTTTAGCATAACTTTTGATTAGTGAGCTGACCACGGGGACGCGCAGTCTTGTTTTTGCATGCTCATTTTCATTTCTTTTGTGTCGCTGTTTGTGTGCTTGGGGTGATTGGTTATTATAATTGAATAATGACATCATAAGTGCAGAGCTTCTGGGAACGCGCAGTCCTGTTTTTTCGCGATAATTTTCGTCGTAAATGATCGTAAAAGTTTATTCCAACTGGCATTTTTAGTATTAACTCATCAAACTTTCGATTTTATGAAGAATCTAAATTGTAAAACAGTAAAAATATACTGATAAGTCCAGCCCATAGCACTACTGCTCGGCTGGCACGCGTTCGATAAAAAAAAACTTTTTAAATAATCAATTATCTATCTTTTCGCAGCCGGTTCCCTAAGATTTAAAATTTTCAACCGATAAACAAAATGCTCATGGTCACATCACTGCCACTCGTGAATCCTGACCTCATACCCATCTACTAACCCCCTCAAAACTCATGTGATACTTTGTCGGAGATGCAGTCGATTGGGCGGTCTCTATCACTCAAGTATCGGACTAACATTCCCATCCACTTCCCCGTGACCCTACCACTGGTCGTGGCCGGCGCATGTATTGATCAGCATGATAGGGGCCTTTGAGAAGTTGCGAAGCGAGGAAAGATAGCACCCACTTATCTTCCACGGCTCGTGGATGTAACTTCTGGAGGTCCTGGTCAATAACGGAGTAGCAACTGCGGGTGGGCACCTATGCTTATGCTTAAACGTTTTTTTAGCATAACTTTTGAAGTACTTAACTAAACTACATAATTTTTAATAGCGACTTATGGGACCCCAAAACGGATCGAATGACGCCAAAACGGACAAAATCGGTTCAGCCAATGTCGAGATAATCGAGTGACAATTTTTTGATCAACATCCCACCACACACACAGACATTTGCTCAGAATTTGATTCTGAGTCGATACGTATACATGAAGGTGGGTCTAGGAGGTCTAATTGAGAAGTTAATTTTTCGAGTGATTTTATAGCCTTTCCTCAGTAACGTGAGGAAGGCAAAAAATATACATTTGAGAGCAAGTTTTTAAAATGCATTTTGCACTAGTTCAGTTGTTTTGCAATCATTAGTTTTCAATAAAAGTAAGGTTTGACGAAAACATAAAAATCAGGCGAATATTTTTTTTTAGTGATACTAAACACCGAAAATTTTCAAAAATTCAAATGATGTTTAAATCAGCCCAAACATGCTAAAAATGTTTTTAAACGCAGGGGAATGCATTTTCAATCACTTTTAGGTGATTGCACTTAAATTGCAATTTAAAAGTTTTTAAATTTAAAGTTTTTTGAAAAAAAATTCGTCCATTTTTGAAGGAGGGGGGGGGGGAGTGGACAAACACTTATTTTCAATTTTGGATAAGTGGATTAATTAATGTGTGTGATATGAAAAAGCATTTTTTTTTAATCGAATATATAATTGAGAAAGTAAATAAAAATAGGCTCAAGCGGCTTAGATACACAAAATAATTTTACAAAAAAAAAAACCTTTTTAAAACATAAAGCATAACAAAATGCTTAATACGGCATGAAAAATATGCTTCTTTGATAAATTGGCAAAATATCAATAAATTTTAAAGTCTGGAAAAATATTGCAAATTTGTGTTTTACACTGATTTGTGGTTGCAAATTTAAAAAAAAACTATCTTAAGCCACCTATGTGGTTGATGCCTTCCTCACTTTTTACCAACAATGGGTAATATGAGTGGTATGGACACATATTTCAGCTATTTTTATAGATCCAAAAACATAAGTACACAGATATAACTTAAGTGGTCATAACTCGAGACAGGGTTGCTAGATTATCAATGTTGTGGACTCGTTGGAAACGGTATTCGATTACCTAGCCAAAGAAAGGTCGGATGATGTACCCGGCCATCGTTTACAACAACACTCACTCATGACACACCACATCATAACTGATTCGGAGCGTTTGGTACGGTATGTCCACGTATCCTTCCTCCCCTGTAGATCCTGTAAAATGTGATCTGTTTACAGAATCCTTTCTGCGGCTAATGCAACGCAGTAGGCCTGACCGATTTAATGAGTGTAATACATTTCGGGTGATCTCGAAATTACTACAATCATCAATAATGACAAGAAAGAACTTGGGGCGTAATCTAACTTCAAGATCTTCCAGGATGCTTTCTTCGGACTGGCTGCGCTTGTGTTTGATTAAATTAGATTAGATAAGTGACATAAAATTTTGGTAATCTATTTTGAAGGATATTTTGTAACCTTTAACCTTCAGTAGATTTACTCCAGGGGTGCTCAAACTTTTGGCCCTCCGATCTGATATTTCTGAAGCAGTGGGGGTCGGAACTAATGTTTAGTAAAAGTTAAAAAAGTAAACTTTTTTCATAAATTTTGTTTTATTAAGTTGTTTCAAGTTAACAAATAAATAAACTAGTGTTGCAAATATTGTTATTTTGTTTTGTATAAAATTGTGTTGTAATTGTTTTTGTTGACTGAAGGTAAAAAAAAATCATTAGCTAAAACAACATTTAAAGTGGCATTTTTTTTTTAATTTGAATATTCAACGAGACAAGATAAAATTTATCGAAACAAAATTTGGATTCAAATCTTCTTTACAAAAAAAAAACAATTTTTGCGTTGTTGTGCATCCTTATTCAAATATTTTACAAAATTGAAATGTTTTACGATTGATGATTTAAAAGACACGAAATTTAAAAAGTGTATTAAAATTTATATCTAATCGTTTATAATTTGCCATTCCTCGTATTTCTTAGAATTACCGTCAGTGGGGGTGACTTTGGGTCAAAAAACGATTCCCCTCTCGGAATTTCTTAATAACAAAAACAATTCAAATAACATCGAAAATTTTTCAACGTAGATTTGTTCGATATGGTAAAAACGAGTCATCCAACAGTGTTTCTTGTTCGAGGGAATTGTATTGACATGCTACAATGTTTGAAGTAGAGATTTTCAAACATTTTGGTAGTTTTCGAGCAATTCCAACAAAAATATTAGAAAAATGATTTTTCTAGAGGTCATTTATGGCCAAAACCGTACCTCAACTTTAGACAGCTGCCAAAATAACAGGATTTGTTCTAGGAACGAGATTCTTTCAGCGAAGTGATCTTAAAATGTCCCCTACAAAACCCTTTTAACAGAATTCAGTTTCATTGAGAAGAATCTGAGAAATGGTAAAATCCGTAAAAAATCACTTTGACCCAATCTCACCCCCAGATCCAATGTCACCCCCACTGACGGTATTGAAGTTTATGATTTTTTTCGCTCTTTGATCATTAGCTCATTTTGAGACATTTTATTTGTATTTTAAAAATATTTGCAGCGATTTTTATTTTCAATATAAATAATTTGCTTTTTTAAAAGCTTTTTTCCAGCAAAACTCTATCACCGAAAAGTTGTTCTGAAAAGATAAATTATTTTTGCTTATCCATTTATGAAAAATCAATTTTAATCAAAATTCTCAAAAAAATATAATTTAACAAGAAGTAAAAACAGCCAAAACTTTAACAAAGTTAAATTTAGAATCTTATTGCAAGGATGACACGAATAAAATTCAAACATAAAGAATGTTTAAATGTGAAACAATATCATTTAAAAAAATTAATTGAGGTGGCAACATTTTCTGTCAAAAGCAAAAAAAAAATTGTTTCAAGTTTTGACACTCAATTTTTTTATTGAGTATTTCATGAACAGAAACAAAAGGGACTTTTTGTTTTGATTTTAATAAAAAAAAAACAGACTGCTTTATGGATAAATTTCACAGATTTTTTTTTTGGTTAGGTTGTTTAGCATGTCGAACTGGATCAAAAAAAGGTTTCAATGTTTCGTATAAATTTAGCAGAACTTTACATCCTTAGACTTACTTCTCTCTTAAATTGTTAAAAACAATGTGAAACTTTTAGGAAATGAGAACAAAGTTTTTCAAGATATTATTTATAACTTACATTTATTTTACCTGATGTATCATAATCGAAAAATTGTCCTTTTTATAAATATCGTATGCAGTGGGACATTTTTGCAATTATTTTATTCAACTGGAACGATTCATCTAGATCATCTCAAAATCTATTTTTTTAATCCACGGAACGATTTAGTAGGATTGGTCCGAATATCTAAAAAATGACAAAAAACACATGGAACAAATATGCATTTATGGAAAGTTTAGATTAGGTGACTTCCTTTGACAAAAAATCAAATTAAAATTCAATAAAGGTTCTTCTGTTGTGTGTAACGTGAACTTCAAATAGTTTGTGATAACGATACGATACGACTTTTTTCACCGTTGAACCGATTCTTCGACCATCCCTACATCAGCATGCAAATAAAACAGCTCAACGAATGGATTTTTATGCAACAACCAGCGCGCACCAAGAAAAGAAGCCGTCAGCATAAGAATTTCACTTGGTCGTGACCAGCCAGCCAGCCAGCCATCCAGTCAAGTTCATCACTGCTGCTGCACCACAACAATCGTGAGCCCTGGTTTCCCCTTAACCCCCGACAGCAGGGTAAGCAAACCCGTTCTAGGACTTGCTCTGTAGACTGGTTGGCCAAGTCTGGGTACAAATCGCTATGCTCTGGTGCTGGTGGGGCTCCCACAAGGATCACGCGGCGCAACCTTTTTGCGTTGGTCATGGCTTCAAGAAAAAGGGGGTTCTCTCGCGTGGTCGGTTCCCATGAACTTGACTTTGAAAACTGCGCTCGCGCGGTACGTAATCTATCGAGGGACGACTCACGGGGTCCCCCCGAGGGCTCCACCAAAGCTCGTCTGCAAGATCTTGTCCGATGCTGGGAACACGTAATATTTATTGTTGTTATTAAAACGTACACCAACTTGGTATTTTTCATTTCGCAGCCATGCCAGCAAGTCGTGAGTTGGGAAGATTTTGCCCCTTGAAGAGGGGGTTGTACCCTCCTGGCATGTTGCTCGCAAAAAGGCGCTGCGGTATAGCCGAGGCTCTTCCGTTGGAGTTCCCTTTTATTTCATTTTAAATGGTAATTTGGATCTGTTGAAGCTTGGGGTACTAAATCAAACCCGAAGAGGACGACCGCGACCACGCTGCTGGGGGTTCATAACCTGAGCGCCACGAAGTGACCCCTCGCTACAAGCCCTCAGCGCATCGCCAATTGTTGTCCGGGAAGGTTAACGAATTCTACCAAAGGGGGGTTTGGCACGGCTGAGAAATTGCTACAATTAGGCGCGCGCGAGTACTTTTTGGCAACCCGTGTTCGTCACACGCGGCCTTAAGGTAACGTCAATTCTGCGAAAATGGATCAGACACGGTCGGCCGGAAAGTGCGTCTGGAAAAGAGGCAACAAAAAAAAGACGCAGCATCATCGCCTCATTGGTGAAGGCAATTTATTGTACGTTAAATTGATTGCCCTTTGGACCTCGGGTTTCGGACGAACTGGAGCAAATGTGTGGGGACGAACGATGTGGCGTGACGTGGCGTGTGACTTTGACCTCAAACGAGCAAAACCAGGCAGGGTCAACCGAAATGGTTGGAAAGTTTGCGCAGAAAATTTAGATTTCAAATTTGGCTCAACCATGTTATCGGATTTGGATTCAGAAATCAAAAAAAAACCTACACAGGAAAAAAGTAGCAATTCCGCTGCGTGTAAATGGCCTGGGTGTAAAATATATTGTGCAATATTTTATAAAATTTTACGTATTCAGAAATATGTAGCACATATGTATGAGAAACTTACTTAACCCTCTACTGCCCAATTTTTTTTTTTATGTTTTCCCTTGGAGGTCATTTTGAGCAATTTGTTCTACAAAAAACTTAACTTCTCTTTATGTTTTTCTTGTTTCCTTTTTAGTATTTTAATTTGCATTTATCTTGTTTAGTTTATGTTTGTTTTGCCTTCCTCACTGAGGTAAGGCTATAATCCTGCTCGAAAAATGAACTTTTGAAAAACAGCTCGTAGACATATATTCATGTATACCTATCGACTCAGAATCGAAAACTGAACAAATGTCTGTGTGTGTGTGTGTGTGTGTGTGTGTGTATGTGTGTGCGTATTCCCCTTGGTGCTCAAAATTCTTGCCAAGTTTTCTCGGCACTGGCTGATCCGATTTGAGTCAAATAAGTTGCATTCGATCCGGTTTGGTGCCTCGTACTGCACTATTGAATTGTTTGAAGATCCGATAAGTAGTTCAAAAGTTAAGTATAAAAAAGTGTCAGAGTTGCGAATCGGATCTCACATAAATACATGTAAACTATGTCCAGACCCAACACCCGACCCATCGTTGGTTAGGTTATCAAAAGACCTTTCCAACGAGTCCAAAACATTGAAGATCTGGCAACCCTGTCTCAAGTTATGACCACTTAAGTGATATTTATGTACTTTTTTGATGCCGGATCTCACTTAAATGTATGTAAACTATGTCCTGATCCATCATTCAACCCATCGTTAGATAGGTCATCAAAAGACCTTTCCAATGAGTCCAAAACATTGAAGATCTGATAACGCTCAGTCTCAAGTTATGACCGCTTAAGTGACATTTGTGTATTTCTTTATTGAGAAACAAGCCTTAACTAACAAACTTCGTTCTGCCTTTTTCGTTTGTTGACGTTTTTTACTTTTTTGCTTATTCAGCCTCCTGTGATCTAAATTTGATTTTAACCTTTCCCATACAATCTGCAAATTCTGTATTCGGTTCCAGAGTGGCCAAAGTTGTAACTTTTTGGCGTAAGAACCTTCCTTGGACTCACGAACTTACCATACGAACCCAACGCAACAAAGAGCACCTCGATCGGACGTTCCGTGTTGAATTGATTCGCGTTCGAACAAAACCGTCGAAATTTTGTATATATTTATATATATATATATATATATATATATATATATATATATATATATATAGAAGATAGATAGAATTTGTGTCCAAACCCATCACATCACCAAATGTTGGTAAAAAGTGAGGAAGGCAACAACCACATAGGTGGATTAAGTTAGTTTTTGTTAGTATTTGGCCTATTCTACCACCTCCTATAGTTACATTTTGCTGTCTATTTTTTCCATGTTTTTACAGTCCCTTTTTCAATATTTTGATTGTTCACAATTTTTGCTATAAAATGGCACCATTATCATTTGAATTGTAAAAAATGCGTACAGGCATGGTCTGGGACACTAGAAAAATTACTGCATGCTTCTTTTTACTTAAAATATAGGAAATGTTAATAAATTGCAGTTAATTGCATTCTTTAGGTCTCAAATAAGCTGTAAACATCAAAACATTCGATATTTTGCATCAACATTTCGTCAGCTGTGTGCTATCTTGTGACATAGACCATTTTGGTCGAAAATGAGTTAATGATGACGTTTTGCAATACTTAACAAACACTACAAGATGCTTTAACCCGATTTTGGAAACTCGCTTCCGTTTCCCGGATATCGCAATACACACTTGTGACATAGACCAATTTATCATCAAAATGATCGTGCACACTTGTGACACGTCATACATGGTGTTGGAAAATGTGGAAAAAATTTCTTGTTTTTCACAAATTTATGTTGATACACATTTTCTGAAGGCAATTCAATCTTTTGTTTTTGAAAATATACTGATGAGTCGGTTAAACTATTGATTTAAGTTTATTTTAGTTTGTATGGGAATTCTGTGCACACTTGTGACACGTAGTACAATTTTACTTTAGAAACACACTTGTGACACGTGCTTTTCGGATTTTTGATTACATAATTTACTGTATCTTTTAACTGGTGTAACCAAATTAGTTGAAACTTGGAGCGTTTGTTAAGCGATAGTATACGAACCAATTGCTTCAAAAAGTTTGGCTCTATCATTCATAAATTTGAAATTATTTACCAACAAACTTTAAAAATCGATTTTCTCGAAAAGTACTAAATGGTCGTTGTCACAAGATAGCACACAACTGACGATTTACTGATATTTAAGGAAATCAGATCCATAAATTTCTGGTATGCCTTCCCGGTGCTTCGGACGCATATGAAATATTTCGGTGAAATGTTTCATTTTTTTTGGTAAACTCATATTTTTATTTTATTTATTTGTTTTGGCATTGACTACAGCGTCCAAACAAATTTGAAATAAAACTTAATGTTAGAATTAGAGGGTGACGATTCTCGAGATTTTCAATTTCCCGGGAATCGAGAGTTGAACTTGGCAATTCCCCGGGACCCGGGAGTTTTTAACTACGCCAACAGTGTCAAAAATTTAAAATGAAAAGTAATAAATTTGTTTCTTTTAAATGAATTCAGTTACTGTTAATTCATACTAATTCTATGAAACGTTAATTTAAGCAGCCTCATTGTTTTGAGGAACTATATAAAACTTTTGATTTTTTTCTGAATCTGCAAAAACAAAATCGTTTCTTGAGTTTTTAAGACTGAAAATTGTAGTTTAAAATATTTACGAATCTTAATTCGCACTGAGTGATTTTTCAAAAGGTTCACAAACTTGTTACTAATGTAGCTACTAATATAGCACTAATATAGCTTATATATAATTACCCATTATCGGGAATTTTGCAATATGATAAACAACGACACAAAACAACAAATTAAATTGCTTTTTTGTAATTTTTTAGTTCAACATTTAATATTCATTGAGGAAATATTTACAGTTATCAGGAAAACCCAAACGTTCACAAAAAACTAGATTATGAGGATTGCTATGCTCAAGAGAAGTTATGGAAAACATAACATTTGATTTCATATCTGGGGTGTAATCGCTAAATAATTTTTAAGGTAAATTTTGAGGTCCACCGTTTTTGGCTTCTCTCAATTATAGTTAATAGAATTTTTGACAAGTTAAAATTTACACTTTCTGAATAAGAAGATTAAAGAAACATTGGTTTATTCGAACTTGAACATCGAACATTGGACATTCAATGTTCTAAACAATTTTTAATTTTTCAAATGTTTTTCTGATAAGTTTATATAATTTTGCTGCGATATTTATAAGTTTAAATTTCCCGGGAGTCTCGAACGAATTTCCCGGGAATCAAGAGGTCCGAAAATTGTCAATTTCCCGGGATTTCCCGCTCGTCACCCTCTAGTTAGAATTCATCAACAGTTTTGACAATTATTAAGCACACATATACTCAAATAATTGATAAAACAAGATGAGGTGTCCGGGTTTCGAAGCATCCGGGAATTCAAATCATGACGTTATGGCCGTTGAAATACTGGGAATATTAATTTGGTAATGTAACATACAATTGAATGTGGTTCCAAAGATGTAAAATAAAAATACGACAAATTATCTTTTGTTGCACAGAAAAAAGTCATGTTATTATTACTTTTGGAAAGAGGTATGTGTTATTTTACCTCTGAAAATATGTAATTTTACCAGTTTTCTGGTGTAATTTACATTTTTCAGTCCAAATTGAGGTAAAATTACAGTTAAACCTCGCATAGTGTGCAGGTGTTACGCTTTGTATTTCTTAGATAACTCTAAAACGGCATAATATTTTTGCTAACTTTTTTAAGCTAGTTCTATATTGGAACAAGACGAACAAATTGCTTCAAAAAGGTTGCAAAAATATTATACTGTGTTTGAGAAATAGATGAAATACAAAGCGTAACGCCTGACTGTATATCATGAAGAGGTAACATTCAATCTGCCAAAATTACACCTTCCAAGTTTACTAATTTTTTTACTGTGTGATTCGATAACACAAAATTTTTTGAAAACTTTTCGAATAATTGAGTCCGGATTGTACACAGTAGGCAAATTAATGGAATGGAAAATCTGGAAATAGGGACAGATTTTGTGTAAAAAAAATCTTTTATCAAGAATTTGTGAAATTTCATTAGTTTCTGATGAATTTCACAAAAATATTCCTTGGTTGAAAGCAACTCAAAATGTGTCCCAGAAGTGCACACGTGGTTTATGAATGGCCTCGATTTCAAGAGTATTTATTAACATCTGCACATCATGAGGATCCAAAAAGTTGGAAATACAACATAAAACGACTGTATCTTGGCTAATTTTAACTTTTTTAACCAATTTCGATGATTGTTGTTGCATCGGTAGACCCGAAATGATGCATTTACCACAAGTTACATTTTAAAGGGCATTTCCAAATTTTCTGGCATACAAATGTCAGTTTGTTGTGTGAAGATAACAAAATAAGAGACCGTACAAGTATTCACGGAAGAGTTACCGTAAACTGGGGTCAATCGGGACACATGGGGTGAATTGGGACAGCAGTTTTAACCATGTTGGTGCACAATATTTTGATTTTTCTGGTTGGTTTCGGTTAGAACAGACTCAGACCAACAAAATGTATACATCCATTTCCAAATTTAAAAGCTTTAAGTGCTCTAAAAACTGCTGTCCCTATTCAGACTGAAGTCCCGTTTCACCCCCAGATTACGGTATTGTAAATTTGGTTAAAAAAGCACCTGCAAGCAAATTCAAGTACATGTCGTCATAAAACAAACAGAAAATACCTTTTTTAATTTTAATTTACCTTGGCTCGATTGTCTTCCGGATAAAATTGGTCGTGAATAATAAATATCAATTTCAGTGTAAAAACAAAAAAATAATGACTAAAGTTGATTTTTGAACGTAATTCAAGAAATAAATAGAAAGAATCAATTTCATTCAATTAACATGAATAAAGCCTCGCAATATAGAAGCAAAAAAAAGGCATCTGCTCTTTCACCCCAGCTCACGTAAAGACCCGGTCATTCCGAGTGGCCCCGTGCACTCGACCGCCAGAGTACGTGGTCCATAAACGTGCTGTTTGCGCAAGGTAAAATTGACCGGAGCTTCCAGTTACCACCGGTACTCTGTCGACCTGGGTCATACGGGTCATGTCGTGTCCGGCCAACGCTAGATTAGAGCAACGGACATTGAGTTGGAATTAATAATATTTTAGCATATTATTGAGTTCATTCAAAAAGTGGATTTACCACTAGAAACACAAACCGGCTGACCAATTCAGAATTTCAAAAGCACATCATCGTGGTCACACGGCCTCTGCCGCCACCGGGGACACCAGGTGTGAATGACCACTATCTGCCATATTAACAGCCACACCACTCCGCGTCAGAGCACTGCGGTCCGTCTAACTCGGCCGTGGTTCCAGCGATGACCGCACAGTAAACGGATGAGCTTGCCATTTTTCGTTGCCCCGGTGTCATCCTGGTTGGTGTGGCCGGTCGAGTGGCCACTTTCAAATCCCCCCCCCCTTCCTCTTTCCAGCTGCCACTACTGGTCATGATGATGGTGATGATTATGATGATGACGTCGATGACGGTCGTGATAATGTGCATGAGAGTGTGGCTAAACTTCATCGGGGTTAGCTCGTAGTTTGAGCAGCTTTGGTGAACCTCAAGGGGTACTGTGTGGCAGCATTTTCTGGCAGAATCATATATATTTGCTCCAGAAGTTTTCAGCAAACAAGCAAACAAAGTTTATTGATAAGAACAATATTAAAAATAACTAACAGGTGAAAAACTATCTAGGAATCTGTTTCCTTTGATATTTTTACGGATTTAAAGAATGTGTTCAATAATAATAATTGCCTAAAAGTTAATTTCCTAAGGAAAAACTAATTTATCGTTACAAAATGGAACTGAAACTTTATCCTCCATTATTATTTTTTTCAATTTCAAAATTTCAATCAGATTCATCAGTAAGGTTTGCTATTTCGTCCAAACAGGTTATTGCATTATATTTTAAAATTTTGGATTGATTTCGGTTAGAACAGATACAGATCAACTAAATTAGTGTACACCGCAAATTTTGGATTGCACTTTTGCTGAAATTCGGTAATGAACAAAAACATTGCTAAAAAATCAGTAACTGCATATCTGTCAAACTGAAATGTCACTTATGACTTATTGTTTGGATGCTACCGAGAGAAAATCCTCTTTCAAACATGTTGCAACACATGAGTTTTTTTTTTTTATTTTGTATTGTGATCTTTAGAAACCAAGGTAAGAAAAATGGTAATAATAAATGCCTCGATGCTAACCACCTGTTTTTTTTAAGTTTTGGACGATTGATGAAATAAATGAATAAAACGCAGTACTGGAAACATTTTCAATAACAAGAAAAATCAAATTTTGATAACTGAAATACCACGAACGATTGCTGAATCACAGAGTAACCCAGAGGGAGCACTGGCATTTAATTTATGGTTGCGTTACGCGGTACATCGTGGTACATCCCCCCTTCAGCAAAACTTTTGATTGTTCTGGGCCTCGAAGTAAATTGACGTTTAAGGCGTTACTTTTTTTTCGCAGCAACCAGGTTGTTGTAAGTTGTCAAAAATTTGCTCAATCACAACAATTGAATCATGTGAATATTCTAATGGCAATCAAAAGGATTCAAAAGAATTTCAGTGAAATTTTCAGAAAACTTAACATTCCGTGGCCAGACAATTTCTCTAACCAGTTTTTGGGAAATACCGGAATAAACCACTTGAAAATATTGTGTTGTTAGAAGAATCTTTTTGTTTTTAAGTTTAATTTTCTGACTTGGTGCACAGACTTCTCTTATTTTTGTGACTAGACACATTTTTAGTCGTTTATGAAGGACGACTAACCTCAAATATTATTTACTAAATTAAAAAATATGTCGCTTCGTAAGATTTTCATCTTTTGAATCTGCAAAGAAGGCATGGCATGTGATTGTGAGTGGGAAGTCCCTTGGAGACTGCTGACAGGTTCAGACGCCCCTCCCCCTCCCTTTTTCCTTTCCAAACAAATTTGTTAATAGGAACAACTTCGTCAGATGGCGCTCATTGATCCCATTGACATTGAGCACACTGTCCTGGTAAGGCAATAAGATTTTGTCTGATCCACGGGTGGCAATTACGACTCAGCTGCATATTCATTATCAACTTGAGATAGCAAAACAAAACCCGGAAGGGAGCAATCCAGGATAGATGCTCTTGCCCCACCGCCAAATTAAAGTATTTGGATGGTCCTGAGGAACACTGCAGGCTTAGACTGAATTTCAATTATAACTGATTCATAAATGCCTCGTAAATTAAAATAAATCAGAAAATTCAACAGCAATGCCATCAAAACTAGGGACTAGGGCTCTCTAATCAAAACCAGACAGTTGTCAAAACAAACAAATCTGAAAAATCCTGAGATTACTATGATGAAAATGTTGCTATAGCAAACCCGTAACGCTCTAATCATAACGCCGAAAGCCGCTACCTTTCCAAAGGGTAAACTCGTAACGGAGCCACCAAATTAGCTGACAACTGTTCGGACTGTTCTCTCTGGATTACTCTGTGGCTGAATCTTCAACAAATGATCTGTCAAACTGCCTCAAGAAAATTACTGAATTTTCAGCAAAATAATATGACGTTTTTTTGCTGAAATTTCAGTAGTTTTGACAACCATTATACTGAAATTTCAGTAAATCATCTGTCAAAGTGACAAATATCAGTTAACTGAGAATTCAGTAAAGTCTAAATTACTGAATCGTTTACTGAAGTTTCAGTAGATGAAAATTCAGTAAAACTTTACTGAATCTCAGTAAAAAAAAAATTGGTGTGTACTTACTTGTCAATGCATGGACATTTGTCCTATAATTATGTCCAAAGGGTGTTTTTAGGAATTACAAAAAATGTTGTATGGAACTCGTTGCAAAACTTGATTATTTCAGCACCCGTCGTATTTATCCAACTCGGTGAACCTCGTTGGATAAATGTACGACTCGTGCTGAATAAATCTTCTTTTTGCAACTTGTTGCATAAACTACTGTATCGAGTTTTTTTGCAGTCTTTTTTAAAATAATATTTTATTATTTTTGCTAGAGAATGCAAATCTCAAACATGAACAGTTTTTGAAAAATGAGATTTCTTTTAATAAAATTCTGTAAATTTTCACATTATTTGAAATATGAGGAGAAGTTCAGTATTTTTGTTATAGTTTTCAAACATATGCTGTAAATAAACTCAGGCTAGTTTGCATAATCTTTCATTAAGTGCAGTTTTTGAAAATTAAAAAATAAACTTTTTGGTTTCTGTTAGGTTGAGCTAAATTTATGAAAATTAAATTAAATTTGAATTCTTTTAAAATTGGGCAGATTCTGAAAAATAAATAAACATATTTGTGAGGTTTTGCGTTGACTCGGGTTTTTTTGAACATAATTTACATTATTTTTTGGGTGTTTTGCATCTTTTTGAGCAAAATTCTAATACTTTGAAAAATAATAAAGTTTTAAGTATTTCATGAATGTTAACTGACATCCTATTTTTGATTGATATAACATAAATTTGTGAGTGTTTTGCATTTTCTACATACAGGAACATTTAGTAAAAGAATATTTAACATTAAATAACGTCATGATTCGAAATCCGGACACTTAGTAGCATATAATTATTGTTATAGCTGGCAAAAAAAATCATGTAACAAGTTGGAAATGTAGAAATATCATCAGGATGTAGTATAAACAGTTAGTTTTAAGAGAATGCATGCAACATTTGTCTTTTCTAACTTTTTTTCATTAGAATTTTAAAAATAAAACGACTTGTTGTGCTTCGAATCCCGGACACTGATAAAAACTGATTCGAAATCCGGACACTCGATTTTGCTTATGAACCTTACAAATTTGGACGGAAATGTTAGTGAATGGCATTCTATAGGTCTCAAATAAGCTGTTAACATAAAAACAATCGATATTTTATACAAAAATTTGCTAGAATTTAAGAAAGGCAAAACCATAAATTTCTGCTTTGCCTTCTCGGAGCATTGGACACCTATGAAGTATTCCAGTGAAATGTTTCACATTTTTGGGAAACTTATAATTTTATTTTATATAAAAAAATAAAAATTGGAATTACAAGCTATGATCTCAACATTTGAATGCAAATATTGTTTGAAAATGCACCCAAGTAACATTTTTTCCAGAAGTTCTACAAAAGCTCTTCAAGATAGCTACAGCATAGCAGTTTGGACCGCAGTAGGATAAAACTCTTTCAAGTACTCTTCCAAACTCCTGAAGAAGTTTTGAAGAGAATTTTATCCTACCGCGGTCCACTTAAGTTTCCATTGAAAGTTTGAAGTTTTTTGAAAAAATATTTTTTTTGCCCTTCGAGTTTTTGGGTCAATTTTGAAGGTGGGAGTGACAAAAACTTTAAATAAAATTTTTACCACAGTTTAGAAATTCATAATGCGAACTTATATCCAAATAATTGATAAAACAAAATGAGGTGTCTGGGTTTCGAAGCGTCCGGGAATTCGAATCATGACGTTATGAGCACTTAGTAAAAGTCATTTTAAAAATGCTTCAAGTATTTGGAAATTGTTGTAAGTCAAGAAAAAATATAATGCTGTGAAAATCTACAAACATCATCCAGAGCTTTTGCACCCAATTTTTTATTACATACATTTTAGTATAGATCTTCAAAATTACGGGAACCATGGATATAATTTATATTCATCCCCTTAGTTACTATTTCCATAAACATTTACTACAAAGTTTGTCTAGAATAATTAGATCAAATATTATTTCCAGAATAATTCAATCCCTCCAGCTTTCGCACCTCCAACGGTAGCAATTGTCCGGCAGTGTCCAGTTCTTCTTCCCAGCATAAAATATTAGATCCACTCAGCGTTGCTCAACGGCAGCAGTGACCCAAGGCAGGCAGCGCATGTTCGGGCTGTTACGATGTTACCTGGTCCACCACACCGCCAGCAACCACCTCATCGCCATCCAGTGCCGGGCTGAAACTTGTCCAGATGTTGGGAATCCGTTCCCGCACTATGAACCGGCCACAACGACCGCCCGAGGATGATCAACTTGCTCGAGGGCCCTCTCGGTACTCGTTTATCGAGATTCTTTATTGTTTCCAGTGTATAGAACTTGTAGCACTTTAAAGAAATAAAAAAAATGTGTTCTCAACTTACGAATTCTGTTTTTTTCAAGAATTTAGGTTTTCAGACAAAAAATCTCAACATAAAAATACACAAATTAAAAATATTTTTAACAGTGTAAGAAAAGCTAGGCAGAGCAAGTAGCGCGCGCAAAAAAAGTAGTCAAACTCTTGAAGAAGGCTCAGGAATGTTGCCTGCTACTGTTGCTGTTGTTCTGGGTTGTTTTGCGGGCTCTTCACCGGACACCGGGACTCACTGAATGACCAGCACAGAGTATACCGAGCCACACGTCTTGAAAGGCAATGCACTCATACGGCCATTAACTGCGCTGTTGATGTTGCTGCTGAGAAAAGAATTTTGCGCGATTATACAATCGAGATTATGCATTGACGTGCCGCGAAGTATGGCGTAATCGGTTCGGGCTATAGGCTCCTGAAGATGGTATTGAGAGCACTTTTGCAAAGGTACGGGATGATGTCAGGGAATTCAATTGGTTTAGAGAAACATAACAGAATTAACACGAAGTAAACATTTTCAAGAAAAAATATGAACATTTTTCACATGCTTAATATAAATTCAAAGTAAATTATTTACAAATCATGCATATCAAGTAAAGTTGAAAAAAAAAACACAGAAAAAATCAATTCCCCTAATCATGATCAGCTAGTATAACAATTTTTTATTACTCGGTGAACAGGTCAAGGACAATCTAACAATCAATGGGTTAATTTTCGTCCTTAATAGTTAATGAATTAATGACAAAAAAAAAACAAACCGGCATGGACATGTGGCCGATTTATGATAAGTCCAAAAAAAATAAAAATGAAGATAAAAATTAACCCATCATTTATTGAATTTTCCTTGGCCAGTCTTTCTGTGCACGTAAAATTCAATTGATATAAAAATCGTATTTCACAAACAAATACAATTTGTTTGGACACAATTCATGAAATTGCAAGCCATGGTTTCAACATTTCATTGAAAAACTGGTTTAAAAAAGTTTTACATCAGTCTTCTTATTTTGAAATCATTTGTTTTGAAAATATCTAAGGCTGATGCAATTTTTTTGTCTCTGCCAATCAACACCCCCGCGATGAAATTGGCCCGAAATTCAACGAAATGTTTTGTGAAATCTCCTGAAAACTAATTGAAATTTTAGTAATTTTTAACATGTTTAAATTCGTTTGAAAATACAGTGCCATCCCGTTTTTGACAACACGACTTTTGACACATTTCTTCTATTCAAAAATGCCTGATCAACATCAACAATTTATCTTAAACCAACCACTATTATGAACTATTTGAAAATATACTTCGATTTTTAGAAAACAGAAATGTTTCAAAGATTCGGGTTACCACATTTTTCAGATTTAGATAATTTTCACACCAATGACAGAAAACCAATTTGTTCTAGTACCGTAAACTGGGGTCAATTGGGACAGCAGTTTTAACCATGTTGGAGCACAATATTTTGATTTTCCTGGTTGGTTTCGGGTAGAACAGACTCAGACCAACAAAATGTGTACATCCATTTCCAAAATCCAAAAGCTTTAAGTGCTCTAAAAACTGCTGTCCCTATTCAGACGGAAGTCCCGATTCGTCCCAGATTACGGTAATTAATGTTGAATGGACATATATTTCCTTTAGAATATTTTAGAAACGAAGATTTTTCAATCCGATTTCGAAGGGGAAAACAACTGCGATCATCTTCTTTGTCTATTAGTTAAGTACATTTTTGGCAGGTTGCTCAAACGAAACCAAAACAACGTTTTGCCTTCCTCACTGAGGTAAGGCTATAATCCTGCTCGAAAAAGTAACTTTTGAAAAACAGCTCGAACGAAACTATTGGCACTACGCCCCCCGGGGCATGGCCTTCCTCTAACGTGGGATTTCTGCTCCAGCGCCTCTGACGAGACAGGAGAAACCGGGACCGACGTTTTACTTCACCATCCGATAGAAGCTCAGTGGATAAGGCGGGAATCGAACCGCGTCTCATAGCATCATCGGGATCGGCAGCCGAAGCCGCTACCCCTGCGCCACGAGACCCACCAGCTCGTAGACCTATATTCATGTATACCTATCGACTCAGAATCGAAAACAGAACAAATGTCTGTGTGTGTGTGTGTGTATGTGTGTGCGTATTCCCCTTGGTGCTCAAAATTCTTGCCAAGTTTTCTCGGCACTGGCTGATCCGATTTGAGTCAAACAAGTTGAATTTGGTCCGGTTTGGTGCCCCATACTGCACTATTGAATTGTTTGAAGATCCGATAAGTAGTTCAAAAGTTACGTATAAAAAAGTGTCAAAGTTGCGAATCGGGTGCTGGAATTTTGATGCCGGATCTCACTTAAATGCGTTTAAACTATGTCCAGATCCATCATCCAACCCATCGTTGGTTAGGTAATCGAAAGACCTTTCCAATGATTTTAAAACATTGAAGATCTGGCAACCCTGTCTCGAGTTTTGACCACTTAAGTGATATTTATGTACTTTTTTGAAACCGGATCTCACTTAAATGCATGTAACGGATGTCCGGATCCATCATCCAACCCATTGTTGGTTAGGTAATCGAAAATCCTTTCTAACGAGTCTACAAAATTGATGATCTGACAACTCTGTCTCGTGTTCTGACCACTTAAGTTATATCTGTGTACTTATTTTTCTGGACCTAAAAAAAATAGCTGAAATATGTGTCTAAACCACTCATATTACCCATTGTTGGTAAAAAATGAGGAAGGCATCAACCACATAGGTGGATTAAGTTAGTTTTTGCTTAGGTATTTAAAAACGTGGGTTTTATAGAAAACCTGGATGTATGGGTATCAAAAGATCGGAAATTTTATGAACTTTTTGATGCCACATAGGTTGACTTGTGAATTGTGGACCGGTTCAGATGCCGGCGGATTTTCCGACGACGTAATTCCGGGTTTGTACGAAATTCCAACGAAAAATCTATTCTATCGATACAAATACCCCCAAAACGGTGTTATACCCACTACAAAATGTTTATTTAGCAATTCTATGGTAATATATTGACATTTAGTTGAATTAAAAGTTTGCAAAATTAAGTTTAGATAAGTTTTATATAGAATTTCCAGAGTTATATAAACTTTTATACAAATGGTTAGTAAACTTTATATTCAATCCAAATTATTTTTTTAATCAGTCAAGGATGCCTATTTGGAGTTGGGAGACTGGATTTATGGTGATTTGTCAACAAATAACATTATTTATGTTAATTTTTCGAAAGGTGTACAAACTTTTTTTGCACCTTATTTATTTTCGTAATAGTATTTGTTATATAACTTTTTATAGAAATCATCTTTTCACGAGCTTTTTGTAGCAAAATGTTTGGCATGAGTTTCTGAACAAAGCGTAGTACTAGGTTCCTGTCAAACTTTAAATTTTTTGCATGTTTCATCACAAAATGTACATAGTGCCCAAGGGGTGTAAATACTTTTTTTACATACTGTATGTATTTTTCTTTATAGTACAATGAAATGGCTTTGAGTTACAGAATTCTCAAATGTTATTCTCGAGTGTAGCCTGTCTTCTTGTCTTCAAAGTTTCATTTATATTAAAGAAGTTCTTGTAAAACAAGTACAGGACAAGTACTTGTACTTGTACAAGTGCTGAAAAGATGAACTGAACTTTTCAGCATCCAAATAAGTGCTTTAATGCTAGAATGTTCTGTTTCTATTTTTTTTAAAAAGTGTCGGCGGCGTTACATTACATTTTTTTAAATTTGTATGGAAATTTTGTCTCGATACAGGGGGGAGAGGGGGTCTAAAATCTGATTTATTCCGTTACGTAATTAAAGAACGCTCCCTCAGAAGCCTATTAAAATGAATGGTGAGATTTTTATTTTTTTCTGAGTTTTTATTTTGAGAAAATATTCTACGAATTCTTATCTACATTCTCATTTTAAGTTATTTTTAGTGATTCTGATCATAAGTTTAATCAGGCTAGAGGATTTATAAAAAAACTCATGGGCTTTATAATAGGTTTTAGGTAAAATTTTCCTACTTAATCATTCAAGAGTAATTTCAAAGAAAACTAGTAAACTGAAAATATAGGTTTAAGTGTTAAACTGAACTTTTAAGTAGTGTTAATATATAAGCAAAAATACAACTACAAAGTGTATTCCAATGATTATTGATGAGAAAGTTGCAAAATAACTCCTACGAAATATTTCGATTCAGCTCTCAAAATGTCTGGAAATAAAGTGCCTTTTTACTGAAAAGATTAAACCTCTGTACAATTTTGACAAGTTTGGAATTAATTTATAATCATAAGTATTTTAAGTGACATCTTTAATTCTCATACACAATTGGAATACTACAATTTGCTGGAAATTAAATGAATTTTGTTTAGAAACCTAAACAAAAGACAAATGTTTCAAAATAATTCCGTCTTGGAACGATTCTTTCAAAAGACCAGAGTTCAAAAAGAACCGCGGTTCTTTTTTTGTGAACCATGAATCGCTCGCTCTTTTTAGTGAACCGGCTCCCCGAGCAGACGGAAATAACTTGGGAAGGTCAATTTTTGATATTGTGAGAAGATCGAATTAGTTGTTAAATAATAAAAATCAATAGCAAAGATTTGCTCGAAGAAAAACTTAAATTGCTATTATCTTGTAATAGCAATCACAAACCAATAACACAGAAGCAATCATTAAGGAATAACAAGATTTATTATTTTGTGCGGAGAGGTGGAACAGCATAATAACAAAAATTGTTATTGAACTGGTCTGTCTCCATAACAAAAAAAGTTGCCATAACTCCTCTGTACTAGTCAGGGCTGCAGAGTCGGGTACCTTCAAGCGACTTTGAATCCATACTTTGAAGACAACTCCGACTCTGGATGCAGGTTATGAAGTCAACGCCAACTTCAGCTCTCCAAAAATACCCGACTTCGCAGATTCCGACTCCAAGTAAAAGTTGCTGAAAACTAGCTGAATCCGATGCCGTCCCCGAGGTTTCACTCCAGCTCGAACTTTAACGTCAGCTCTGACTTTCTGGCTCTGTGAAAATACAACAGGTTTTGTTATTCACATTTCAAAAATTCTCAATAAAGAAATCAATTCCCTCGATTCAACTTTGAAAATTTCAACAAATCAGAATAATTTTAGCTATAGGACTCCATTTCATGGCCAAATTAATTACCCTGACGAAATTGGTCAAAAATACCCTATAGTTCTAGCCATTTCCCGGGCAGACGGTAATAACAAAATTCATGCCATTTCAATAACAAATACTGTTAAAATAACAGAAAGTGTTATGGAATCTTCTTGAAAAATCCATTTTTGCATAAGAGTTTAATAACAGTTTATGTTATCATATCAAAATTTGTTATTGGTCTGATATTTTATGAAAGCCAAAACAACTTTGGAATAACATTTTTTGTTATGGAAGAATACCTCCAACTGTTATTGGGATGATCGGATTAGTTGTTAAAATAATAAAAAATAATAACAAAAATTTGTTGGAAGAATAACTTGAAATGTGATTGGTCAGTTATTACAATAACAATCCAATAACAAAAAAATCATAACGGCGAATAACAAGACTTGTTATAAATAACATAAAATGTTATTGGCCTAGTATTTTCAAATATCAAATATTGTTATTCCCAAGTTATTTCCGTCTGCTCGGGTTTAAACAAGGTCTCTTAGGGGGTATATCAAGTAATTAAAAAAATCAACTCTCAAAATTTCAAATTTTTAAGGATAATTTTAGCTTAAGGACGCCGACGAAATTGGACAAAATTATCCCAAAGATCATATTTAACAAAAGAAAAAATAATACCGATTGTGTTATTGACACTTAGAAACTTTTCCATTTGTGCGATTTATGGTAATTTTATTTCTAAGTCAGAATACCAAACGAATAACAAATCATGTTATTAGGAGAGTTTTTGAAATGTATAACATTTCCTCTTATTAGCGTGTTATTATAATAACATTTTCAATATAATATAATATCACTTCAATACAAAATCCAGTAATTTATCAGAAACTGTTATTATGTTTTCTTCTTGAAGTTGAAGTTCAGGACAAAATAATAACACTTTTTGTTATTTTCACAGCATTTGTTATTGAAATATTATTAATTTTGTTATTACTGTCTGCTCGGGTCTTTGAGAATTCGCTCTTTTAATGCCCACCTCTTGCATAAACCAACCAGTACAAATCCAGATTTTTATTTGGAAAAAATCCTATAAACATCCCTAGTAACATTTTTAAACTTACAGGATTTATCATGGTTCTGAAAACTCTCATACGGCCTAAATAGGCTTTTATGGCCTACTTAAAACCTAAAATGTTACTCGGGGTATGAATAAGATTATTTTATAGGACCTTTTTTTTTAAAAAAAAATCTAGAAATTTAAGTTAAAACAAAACGACATTGGTGACGACTAAAATTTCTCAAACAAAACTAGTGTCAAACCTTTAAGTGCTTCATCACCGCCCTACCACTGTACTGCCCCTCGGCGTACCAACAACTCTCTTCGTGAGTTCGCCGCGATGCCGATTTTTTTTCTTCTGTTCAATGCTTGTGATGATGCGGTGATACCGAGAACAACAAAAAAACATGAAGAGGAGACGACGAACCCGGTTCGCGCTCGCCCGAGGAAAGGCAAACACAGACCAGCGACGACGACGACGACGAAGGAAGAAAAGCGAACCTTCGGAAGATGATGATCAACGGGCCTCAAAGGCAAAGAACGAAAGAATCCACGAACGAAGATCATTCCGTGAGGGAGGGAGAGCGAGATGGAATGATGTTCGGGTTCCCGCAGGTTCGCCGCTGCCACGTTCCCGCGGGACCAACTCCCTGGCCTTACCTGGAGTCGCGGCCGCACTGAGAGCGCTGCTCGTAGCTGGCGGTCCCGGTCGTCGATCAGTTGTGCAAGATCGCTCGAAGAACTATGTTGGATTTGGTCTAGCTGCTCAGCCGCAGAGTGGGTTTCTTGTCTAACACAACTAGGTTCGGTTCTGGTGTGCAGTTCAGTTCAGAGTGTGATCTTTTAAAGTGAGTTCTGGATTCTCGGGCTGTTTGGCGCCCATCGGTCAAGTGTTTTTTTTTGTTGGACGCCAACCTGAGTGATTTGAACACTGCCGCGGTGTTTGCGGGTGCAGTTTACCTTAATTTTTTTTTTCGCTTTTCCCCTTTTAATTTTCTAGTTAATTCTGTGATCTCAGTGCAAGGAGTTAAGTGAAGCTCGAGTTTGTGATATCGGCGTTTCGCGGGATAGTTTCGCGAAGTGACACCCAAAGTGTACAAGTGTGACGGAGCCTAGTTATTCAACGGTAACTAACCGTCGTAGTGACACACAAAGCAGAGAGAAGCGAGACAGAGATGAAGTCGATAATTTTATGCGTCTCGTTTATGCTGGCATGCGTTGCAGGTAGGTGTTTCGTCTTCCGCAGCACACACGCAACAGCGCGTTCTGGGAAGAAACTTCACGAAAAAAAAAAATCAAGAAGAAAAACCGTCGACGAATCCTAAGTCAATATTTAATACGGGTTTGGGTACGCGCGGGAAGAAAGGATCTCACTTGGGTTTGGTTTTTGTTCGAGGTTTGTGTCTTACCTTACAAAAAGACTTTGTAAGTTATCCCTCGCAGTTTAAGAAAAGAAGAAGGATAAAAACATGGGTGTTGTCCTCAACGACGACAACGGCATAACATGATGGTATCATTAGCACCTCGACTTGTTGAGCTAGGTGTGTTGACACAGGAAATTACCAACCCAACGGATTTTGATTTATTTTCCGTATCGTTGAGTTTTTGAAGTGCTTCAACTAGTATTTCCGCCGAGAGTAGGGGTATGGCTAGGTAGACTACAATGTTTAATTCATGAAGTCAACTAGCAAATAGTTTTTCATTCTCTGAGAAAAAGATAGCGGGTGACTGCCAAATCTAAACAACTTTTTAAGGAAAATCAATTTGAAAAAAAACGAAGCCTGACTTAAATCAAATTATATTATTATAATTTGATTGAATTTTTATGTTTGCAAAATTTTGTTAATTTAAGGAACACATTTTTGCAATCTTATTTTTGTTAAAATTTAAATTCTAGAGTTCCGAATGACATAAAAATTGCTTTGAAACAATCTTGCAAAATGGTCACATGGTCCACTTGAACAGTGTTATTTTGTCTGTTTCATTCGAACCAAAGATATGTTTGACTGAAGATTTTTCCAAGTAAATTATTAAGGTCAACCTTGAACAACTCACATGAAATCAGATGTTTTTTCTCTAGATTTGATAGAGTATTTAAGAACCTTTGCTATTTACTGTCACTCAACAGTAAAGGTCATCAAATGCATTATTTTTACAGTTAAATTTATAAACTTTTTCTAGTTTACAATAAACCAGGCAGCAAATTTTCTTTAAATTTATTCAACGTACTGTTTGAAACATTGTAGCGTAACTGTCAAGCGTGTAACAATATGTGACACAATTTTTTAAAGTAGAGCGAAAGTGTCGTAATTTTACACCAAATGTAAAGATTACCAGATGTTTCAAGTTTTCAAATTTATTAAAAAATCTCAATTGAAAATTTTATGTTCAATTTTGGCCGTTGCAAACATTTTTGAAGTTTAAGTCCCTCGACTCTGACCAAAAACAAGGAAAAGGGGGGAAAAAGTGTAAAAATAACAAAGCATTTTTAACAGTTAACATTTATATTAAATATGAAATAAGGCCATTGAATATATTTTTAAAAAATCATGTCAACTATACTTTCCCTTCTCTTTAAAAGTATTGAAAAAAATCTTGGTATAAACAGAATAAAAAAAATTATAATTTCAGATAAATATTAAATCACCAAAAACAATGTTATATGACTAGCTTCAAAATATTGCAAAAAGCTTTACAACTTTGTAAAATAAAACTTAAATATTTACAGTATATTTTTTCCTTTTTTGCCTTCCTCACTGAGGTAAGGCTATAATCCTGCTCTAAAAATGAACTTTTTATTAAAAGCTCGCAGACCCACCTTCATGTATACATATCGACTCAGAATCGAAAACTGAACAAATGTCTGTGTGTGTGTGTGTGTGTGTGTTTATGTGTGTGTGTATGTGTGTGTGTATGTATGTATGTGACCAAAATTCTCACTGAGTTTTCTCAGCACTGGCTGAACCGATTTTGACCAAACCAGTTGCAATCGACTTGGTATAGGGTCCCATACATCGCTATTGAATTGTTTGAAGTTTTGATAACTAGTTCAAAAGTTATGTATAAAAATGTGTTTTCACATATATCCGGATCACATTTATATGCATGTAAACGATGTCCGGATCCATCATCCGACCCATCGTTGGTTAGGTAATCCAGAGACCTTTACAACGAGTCCAAAACACTGAAGATCTGGCAACCCTGTCTCGAGTTATGACCACTTAAGTTATATCTGTGTACTTATTTTTCTGGATCTAAAAAATAGCTGAAATATGTGTCCAAACCACTCATATTACCCATTGTTGGTAAAAAGTGAGGAAGGCATCAACCACATAGATGGATTAAGTTAGTTTTATCATAAGGTTTTAAATTAAAAAAAAGAACAATTATCTACCGCAGCATGATTAATATTTTTATGTTTGTTAAAAAATCAGATGCCAAACAGAATTAATTTTAGGAGATCTGATTAAATAGCACAGCTAGAATTAGAAATTTAGGAAATTTAGTTACTTTTAATGAAACGAAAAAGTTTTGTTATGATTGTAATTAAGTTTGCGAAGTGTCAGAAATTTAAATCAAACAACTTAAAACAACCAAAGAAATTTTATGATAAAAAATGTTTTTAAATTCATTTAGTTTTCTTTACTTGATAAAAGTTTTTTTTTTTAATAAAGCCATTCAAATTTTTCTTCACAGTTTGGTTTTTTAATATAATTTGTGAACATACTCAAGTAACAACACCACCACCTAGTTTTATTGAGGTTTTATGGTAGCATCTTGATTGCTTGTAAGTTTTATGTTAACTTTCACAGCAACCAATAAGCATGGGCTGATTAAAAGGTTTTACGCCTCGAACATATGAAAGTTTTGAGAGAGTCTTGAAAACCCGATGGCAATGTTATGCCTAATGGTTTTATCGCATGCTTCTTTAAAACCAAGGGTTGTTGTAGCTGTCAATTGTCTTTAGTCATGCCAAAAGCTTACTTAAAACCATAAGCTCCTAAAAAAGAATTTAACGCGACCAAATAGCAATGCATAAATTCTTGCGCCAAACGCGCAGTTTGATTGATTGTGATTGACCGCCAAATTGGTAGAAAAAGTTGAAAAGCAATTAATTTGACTAGCATTAAAAACTGACATTTATGACGAATTTCAGACATAACTAGTGTAATCATCGACGTTCAAAAATGTGTTGAACATTTAAAAAAAAACTGCAAAAAATATGTTTTTTATTAAAAATTGTAATTACAAAAGAATTGTTTTTGATGAAGCGAGTTGATTATTTTGGCTCTATCACCCCACATTTATCAATATAATTTTAACCGCAGCTGAATTTTGTCACCAACTGCGAGAAATAATCTTTCAAATTATCATTATTACCTTCAATCTATCTGGAGCAAAACGCGAAAAGGGCTCTTTCTCAAGCTTCAGGTAACTTTTTCTCAAAATTCGAAATGGGAAGCAATAGCCGACCTCCCCAACTACCATTCAACACTATGGGTTTTGTAAAATTGTTGCCTATTGCCTGGGAAAATACAAAATAGTTGCAGTTGTCCAAATGCTTATTCGCTCTTTTCAAATGTTAATCCAGATATATTATTTCATCAACGCCATTTTTTTCCAGAATAAAATCTGTCTGGCATAAGTCTTTTAAAGACGTATGAAATGTCATTTTTCCATCACTCCTAACTGGGTTTTAAAACAGGTTTTATTGAGGCTTTGAGGAGGTTGTTAAGATTCAATTTAAAAGTCTTGAACACTTATTTTGGTTTTATAAGTAGGCCGTGACAACCTTTTGCGGAGATCCTTTTGGGTTCTAACAGAGGTTTTTCGGAGTTCTGGGGAGGCTGTTACGACTAAGTGGTTTTAAAGCTTTGATAAAACCTAAAATGTTACTTGGATAATGAAGTGAAAAAATCCTGCTCGTAATGTAAGTATTTCTTTGCAATTCCGTCGTGAAACTATTTACTTTTCCTGTCATTCTTGAACGAAAAAAAGCCTACTTTTCTGTACCACAAATAACAGAATCGAATAGCAACACTTTTCAAAATAAATGCTGAAAAGTTCTACTTTTCAGCACTCAAATGGGTGCTGAAAAGTTGAATTTTTCAGCACTTGTTTTGAAAAGTTATACTTTTCAAAAATTTTTTGATTTAAACGATTCATTGACAAAATACATGAAAATTTGACATAAAATTTCACTCAGTGTGTGTTTTTTGGAATTGCAAAAAATGTTGTATGGAACTCGTTTGCTAAACTTGTTTTTTTCTGCACACTTCGTATTTATCCAACTCGGTGAACCTCGTTGGATAAATGTACGACTCGTGCTGAAAAAATCCTCTTTTTGCAACTTGTTGCATAAACTACTATTAATTTTGTCAGTGAAAATAAGGCATTTTCGTAATTCAAAATGATAGGAAAAGTGAAAAAATGGTAAAAACTCGTTTTTCTACGATACCAATTTAATAGAAATACGGAATTTCTCTTATCAGCCAAGGTTAAGAACAATAAGAATGCTTTCGTTAAACCAGCTGGAAATACTGCAGTGCTGGAAAATTAATTGCTAGTTTTTTCAAGCAAATAATGTGTACTTATCACTACAATGAAAAATATTAAGTTAAACAGATGTGTAATACACCTTAATCAAAACACATAATCTGTGATTGAAAAAATGGTAACATGATAATTTTATAAAAAGAATTTGCTTATTTTCAAATTTATTCAAGCATAATTGCAACAAAATTGATCTCAATCAACGTAATCCTACCCAAGTGTTTGAAAGCCATAGACATTTCTCGATTCGTGGAAAAATCCCATGGTGGAAAATTTCTCATCATCTGGCTGACACCCCCACAATTTAATCCTGCACCGGATGGCACACATACACACACACCCTCACGCGAGTGGGATGAAATTGTATTGACACCTTTATTGCCACCCACGACGACGATGCATGCTTAAAAAACCACATCGCTTCGTGCTAATATTGAAAACCATTTGGGTTGGCATTTCACTCAAGGGAAGGTTAACCTGAGAAATATCAAGGATAATTGAATTATAATGAAATAAGGTACCTTTACGAGATGTCTAAAATAAAAATTTGTTATTTCTGTTGAAATACAATTACTTTTATTCAATTAAATTTAGCTTACAAATTCTCATAAAAAATTCTGTTACCCTTTTTTTAACTGTGCCCCGTTGTTCGGTTGTCAAGAAAGCAATTTTTCGCTCACTTCCTGTCCTGAAAAGAATCTTTCGCTTCGCAATCTCGCACCCTGCCTCAGATCTGATCGTGATGATACCAAAGTTGCAACAAAAAAAACGAGCCCCACTGCTGCCTGAGAATGGGAATAAAACGTTAAAAATGAGGTGAGAAGAGAAGCAAAAAAGAAACTAAAGCGCAGAGAATGAATTTTCCACGAAACAAATTCCACTTTGGAAGCTGATTTTTTTTATTCGCATCTTTTTCCCCACACCTCATCTCATTCAACACAAACAATACACCGCTGTGCGGGTCTATTTTGCGTGTCGAGACAAGACAAAACAAGATGGAACCGCGATGGCGGACGGAAATTAAATTTATGCTTTTCACCACCGTCGTTGAATTCCCCAGGACGGAACGCGAAGGTAGGTGTGGCGGAAACTGGAATCTTGGCGACCAACATCCGGCGGGGAGTCCTGGGGATGAGCGGAATCTTGGAATGTGGAATTTCGGATGAAATTAATTTCATTTGAATCCGGTTCTGGCTTTAAATTGGACAGCTTCATAACTTCAATTTGGAGAAGAAATGAGGGTCTAATGTAGGATTAATTTTTTTTCTGCTGAATCTAGATTAAAATACGTTCTTGGATGGATATTTGACCCATTAAAAAAGAATCCTTCGATTGTTTAGTTCTTAACTCTTTTTCACCATATTTGTTTAAAATATCGCCTATTTTTTTATAGAAATTAGAAAATTGGGCGTCTCTATTTGCAAAAGAACGAGATTTGTACACATTTTCAACTGTCAGAAGAGGGAAAAGCATGGTCCAATTTTATTCCGGATTCCGTTCAGGGCTTGCTCATTTTCAATTCTTTTGTAGGGGAAAGTGGGGCAAGTGTAACAAGCTAAGGAGATGCTCGTTATAACCCATAAAAAACGTTAAAAAATCTGTCGGATTTTTTTATAATCATCTTATTCCAGGTCTTGACGAAGACTTCGATAGAACAAATTTAAAAAAAAACTGGTTTTAACGTAAAAAAAATGATTTTAAAAATTTTAATTTTCCGTACGTTCTTCTCAACTAGTGGGGTAAGACGAACAACCCGTTGGGGCAAGAGGAACAATGCATGAAACAACATGTCAATTTGCTAACAATTGAACTGTTATCACTTAGATACATCAGATTAGAATGTATTTGAAACGTTTCTATCATTTTTAGATTAAATAATAATATTTTACTGAAAAATTGATCGTTTTTACAAAAAGAAATATTACTTAGATGAAAAATAGGAAATTTTCATTATATCACTATATTTTGTATGGAATTTTTTTTAACAATTTTTTATTAGTTTATAAGTACTTTTATGTATTTTTTCCTAATAAAATATGTTGTTGCAGCAATTCGTTTTTTTTTTTCATACTAAAAATCCATATGGTACACTTGCCCCACCTGAACAAGATTTTTTAAAAGCTCTCAACAAAAATAACCAAAAGTTAAATCATACTTTATAATAGGTGCAAGTCATTGGTAGGGACACTACTTATCTAGGAAAAATAGCATTTTGATAAAATGAGCCTCAAAACGGACCCTAAGCCTTATTTTGTACCATCCAAATATTATAAGAAAACAAAGGTTTTGAAAAAAACTTTATTAAATCTTATGCCCCGTGGCATTTACGTCGTTTTGGCGGTTATGTGGTAGTAGAATCAGCCAATTGCATTGCTAGCAACAATTCCTCATACTGGAAATTATCAAAATTGTAAAAATTACGGCCGTACGAGCGATTGTTCCTCTTGCCCCATATGGTCGTCTTGCCCCACCTTCCCCTATCGATTTTTATGTGCTTGGTTGAGTGGTTATTGTGGATTAGTGGAGGGATTTTATCAAATGATTATTAATTTGCATTATTAAATTTAATTGATTATAAAACATCACTACATTCTACACTATACACACATCTTACAAAACACATAAAAAACTGTAAACTAGAGCGATTGGTACGGTATGTCCACGCATCCTTCCTCCCCTGTAGATTCTGTGAAATGTGATCCGTTCTCAGAATCCTCTATGCGGTAAACACAACGCAGTCGGGCTGGTCGCTTTAATTTTTGTAGTACATTTCCGAGTGTTCTCGAATGTAGTGCGATGTATATTGACAAGAAAAGTGATTGGGCTTGGTATTGCCATGGTTTTATTTTTAGGTGTTCCCGCGCCCTTGGTCAGATTTTGGTATTCCTGTGGTCTTCCAAATACATGATTTTGGTATGATTTCATGGTATTTTACCATCTATTACTGGGCAACCAAGGGCACATTTTGGTCGCTGGAATTTGCACAAATAGTACCAAAATTTGGTATTTTCATACCATTTTTAGTGCAGCAGTAACAGTTAGTGAAAAAACGGCAATGATCCATACCCGAGCAGACGGAAATAACTTGGGTAGGTCAGTTTTTGACATTGTGAGAAGATCGAAATATGTAATTGGGATGATCGGATTAGTTGTTGAAATAACAAAAATCAATAACAAAGATTTGTTTGAAGAATAACTTAAACTGTTATTATGTTGTTATTGCAATAACAAACCAATAACACAGAAGAAATCATGAAGGAATAACAAGATTTGTTATTTTGTGCGGAGAGGTGGAGCAGCATAATAACAAAAATTGTTATTGAACTGATGTGCCTCCATAACAGAAAAAGTTATTGTTTTGGTTTATTTGCAATTTGCAAATAAATCTGCAGTTGCCATAACTCTTCTGTACTAGTCAGGGCTGCAGAGTCGGGTTCCTTCAAGCGACTTTGAATCCATACTTTGAATACAACTCCGACTCTGGATGCAGGATATGACGTCAACGCCAACTTCAGCTTTCCAAAAATACCCGACTTCACAGATTCCGAATCCAAGTGAAAGTTGCTGAAAATTAGTTGAATTCGATGCCGTCTCCGGGGTCTCACTCCAGCTCGAACTTCAACGTCAGCTCCGAATTCCTCGCTCTGTGAAAATAATAACAGTTTATGTTATTCACATTTTGAAAATTCTCAATAAATAAATCAATTCCCTTAGAGAATATATCAAACTTAAAAAAACAACTTTCAAAAGTTAATTTTATCAGATTAATTTAAGCTTAAAGACCCCATTTCATGGCCAAAATAATGACCCCGACGAAAATGGTCAAAACTATCCCGTAGTTCTAGCCAATATAGTCCCTTAGGGGGTATATCAAAAAATTAAATAAAACCAACTTTTAAATTTTCAACTTTTTACAATAATTTTAGCTTAGGGAACCTATTTCATGGCAAAAATAATGACCCCGACGAAATTGGACAAAATTATCCCAAAGATCTAAACATATTTAACAAAAGAAAAAAATAATAACAGATTGTGTTATGGACACTCAAAAACTTTTCCATTTGTGCGATTTATGGTATTTTTATTTCTAAGTCAGAATAACAAACGAATAACAAATCTTGTTATTAGGATAAAATAGTCAGGATAAAATAATAACACTTTTTGTTATTTTAACAGGATTTGTTATTAAAATATTATTAATTTTGTTATTACCATCTGCCCGGGTATGCAACAGCCAAATCTACTCACCTGATGATTCCATGCTGTTCTTAGTGATATTCTTCACCACATCGAATGCAATTGTGAAGTTCTTGAAGATTCGGAAAAATAACAAGATTGAAAAATAAGTGTCATTAAAATGAAACTGGATTGAAAATCACCAAAATTCAATAATCTGTCGATAAACTCGTTTTTCAAAGTATTTGGTTATCCCGACTAAGAGAAATTTAAACGTTTTTAAAAAAAAAATCTAAGTGGGTATATAAAATAATTGAAAATCAGCTTTAACATTTTTGGGTTTGAAGTCATTTCAGCGCAAAATTAATTGTCTCGTTAAAATTTATAAAAAAAATCCCATAGTTTCAGAGGAATTTGATGAAACCTTTCAATACCAAAATAATACCAAAATGTGCCATCCTGACTTAGAAAATTTTCCACAATTTCAAGTTATTTTTTTAGGGCGTATATCAAAAATGTTTAAAATCAAGTTTGAAATTTCCGGTTTTTAATGAAAGCATTCGCTTTGAGATGTCATTTTAGCGCAAAATTAATTATTTTGTCAAAATGAGTCAACATTTTCCCATAGTTTCAGAGGAATTTGATAAAATACTGTAATACCAAAAGAATACCAAAATGTGGTGTCTGCAATTTTGCAATATCAAAACAATACCTTAAATTGGTATGATACCACATTTTGCTCTTGCATAATCCTTAAAACAATTTTTTAAGGGTTTAGGAATACAAAAATTTGATATTGATACCAGAGAAAGGTATTATTCCGCATTTCCCTTGTTATTTTCCCATGCTCGGGCTTATGACCAACATTTTGAAATTTTCACTTATAAATCTTGTGCTCAAAAGAAGTTTTTTTCTGAATGTTCAGCAAATATTCCATAAGTTTGACCCGTAAAATCTTTATAAAGGCTTGATAATTGCTTGAACATGTGAATTTGAAAAAAATGGAATTTGGGATAAAAAGAACATTATTTAGATCACTCCTGGATTTTAGGAAATTCCCATGAATCTAACTACATTCAAAACATAATAAATATTCACAGGGTAATTGTTTTACAAACTTTGCTAAACCTTCCAATAGCAAAAAAAAAAACAACGCGCGAATAAGTATTAGGTAAAAATTTAAAAAAAATATCGAAAATTGTCGTTATGCAATTCTTTACGATATCGCAAATCAACTTTCCATAGTTTTCTTCGATTTGGATGAAACTTTGTCCATCAATTCCTATCTGTTAATTTTAAAATTAACCCTTCCAGCCCCTTCCATTCTTATTTTTTTATGTTTCAGAAGGCAACAGTGCCAACTTTTAGTCTGATGAAGGAAGTAATTTTTTGGAAAATATTGATAACCTCCAAATGCCCCCTTATCTCCCCGAAAAAAAAATACGAAAAATATTTTGGAATGTAATTTAATTTGGAATGAAAATGATACAAAGAAGAAAATATTGTCCATAATTTTCTCTAAAAGTATTTGTAACTTTTTGCAAAATTACTTACTTTTCCTTTCATTCTCGAATAACGAAATGGCCCATTTTTTTTCACAAAAACAAAAAAAAACAGCATCGAAAAATAATACCTTCAAAGGGTTCTATAAAATAGAATATTTCAGCAGTTGTTGTAAACATTAATACTTTTCAATGTAATTTTGCATTAAAGTTTTAAGATTTGAAACTTGAAAACTTGATTTTTATCTGCTTATCGTATTTATCCTACTTGATAATCCCCGTTGGACTTGAGCTGAAAAATCTTCTTTTTGCATTCTTCTTTAAAACATTGGAATTCATTTGAAAAATTTTCAGCAATATTATTTCCAACAACAATAAAAAAAATATGTTGCCCATTTGTAACAATCACAGCTTAGCTTCCGGTGCCTATCAATAGATTTACGAGTTCTGTGTAATTCAAGCAGGAGGACGGACGGACGTCGTCGTCGGAATGTCAATCGTGTTTCGCATCCGACAGACGGCATATCCAATTGGAATTAATTTCCTCCAGCCAGCCAGCCAGCCAGACCCGAGACCGAGAAGCACCGTCACCGGCTGGCTCCCGAACCGATAGAGTGACAGTTTTCCCCTCCCCGACCGGAAACCATTCCCAAGTGCCGAGTGCTGGAAATAAAATGTTTTGGCCATCACAAGTCCTCGACTTAATTGCTCCGTCACTCAAATCGAGAATCTTTCCCGGCTAAAACCGGCAAACCGGGCAACGGTTCTTTTCGCATGCCATCTGGGCGAACTAATTAGTGGTCGATTTAGGGGAGGGTGGGGGGGCGTTGGACGGCATTTGGCAGAAGTTGACTGAGGATTGCAGGGCAAGAATTAATCACAAGTGAGATTTTCCTAGGTTATTTGATTGTATTAGATTCCAAATATTTAAATATTTCTTTATGATCGATGATATTTTTCTGGAAAATATTTAAAGACAAGAGGAAAACTGTTTTGTTCTTTCAATCAGCGATGAGGTAATCAGTTCCACAATTTCTTGAAGAACAATTGTAAAATTGTTGCGAAAGAAAGCTTTCACCTCTTTTCACCCAGTCTCCCCTAACGTACCACAGTGATTCATAAGCCGTTTCTTCACTACTTTTATTCATTCTTGGCTAAGCTGTGTTGGTCGATAGAACTGACGCTTCTTTCCTAGCTGATTCCTTATCCGTTGATGTACTGCTTCAGTTTAATCACCTCACACTAGAACTGTGAACGGCGCACTTAATTCATTCAGCTGGTCATTGAACGGAGTGCGATTATATCGGGGTATTAGAAAATTGCCAGACTAATTTCATGCATCATGATGTTGGGGATTTTCTTTAAATTCAACCTTTTTAATTTTTGTAATGTTGAGAACACTAGTATTCATAGAGACCCTTTTTAAATATCTTAAAATCTTCATATCTTTATGTTTAAAAAATTGTGTTTTTTGCCTGCTTTTTAAAGTAAAATTCATAAAAAATTGTAAAACCAGTCATAAAGATAGATCAAATCAAGAATAAGAAAGAAAATATAGTATTAAATTTTGAAGAAAGTGAAACCAAAATGATAAAACAATGTTTGGTAATTTTATACTTTCAAGCCTTGGAGACGAGATTGGGTTGAGTAAAGTTAGTGTCAAATATACAATAAATTAACTCATTACTTATGGATTGTGAAGCGGTTCTGACCAGCACGAAGCCGTAGCATTCCATAATTACGAAAATGTTTTCCCCACTTTTGAATGGAGAAACCGTTGCTGGCGTATGAAATATCGATTCCAAAGTTTGATGAAACTTTATTAATTATCCATTCTTTGAGCCCAGGACAAAGACACCGGCGGCCGGCGTGAATCATTCGATTTCACGTCGAACTTTTATGGGGATGACCTGGAACCGTATGAATTTGAACGTCCAACTTTGGGAGGCAATTAAAAATTTCTATTTTTTTACAGTTTCTCAATGAACGGGGGGATATTTTTTTTAAATAATGCGTTATTTTCTGTAAATAAAACATTATTTCACCACAATTTATCATTCCAAAGAGCAGATCATCGCCGTCGTGCTTACTTGTCGTACGTGCATTTTGGGCCAAATTGAGTTAAGAACGCCATTTTGAGCATCTCACAATGCCACATATTTTGACCTTCACAGATCCCCAAAATTCGATTTCAATCCTAAGACATTCAATCAAAACCAAAAAAAGCTCTGAAATTTTTTGTCACTCTTTATATAAAAGTAGTTTCAATCTTGTCGTGCTATTTTGTCACTCCCTGAAAATTGATGAAATTGCGACAAAAGGTCAAAGGGATTTCAGGTCAGGATGCGTTTGACGCACTCTCAAGCTAGACTACCGTAAACATTTGTAATTAGAACTCGGGACTCCAGTAACCAACTTCAACCAAACTTCGGAGCAACAAACATAATGGTCAGCCAAACAAAACGTGTTTGTTATTGTTTACATTCGGTCTTTTCGTTTTGTTTATTCAAGGTCAAACATTAAAACGCGTTTTTCTCGGAACGTCTACATGGCGGGTGCGACATGACAGCACGACGACGTCAAGATATCGTTTATCGTAGAATATTTTTAAAAACTAACTTAATCCACCTATGCCTTCCTCACTCTTTTCCAACAATGGGTGATATGTAAGGCTACCAACTGTACGGATTTTTCCTTACCATACGGATTTTAGAACCTCTTCGCGGATTTTTAACATGCCGGAATTTTGTAGGGAATTTTACGCATAATACGGATTTGTACGGAATTTTAACAACTTTTTAATCATTGAATTTCTTTTCGATTTGGTCGAAGCTTTTGTTAACTAGAAATTTTTATTTTTCTGTGAGTTTGATTAAAAAGGGAGAGTTTTCCGGGGTTTCCTCAATTAAAACTTGATTATCAATAATTCTAGAGTTTTTTAACTATTGTCTTTCATATGTTGATAGGACCTTTAAAACAAACTTTAGAATTGTTCTTTTAGAAATTCCTTACTAAATATTTCCATTTTCTTTCTAAAACTTGTGAAAACATTTGATTTTTGAATTAACAAATCTAGAGTTTTTTCAAAGGTCCTATAAACTGTTGTCTTTTCAATAAAAAAAACTCTGGAAAAGTGTTCGTGAAAACCCTAACAACGATATTATTTTTAAAAGCAAACTTGACATTTCGTAAACTTTTAAACGTTTAACAAAAAAATTGAAGAACATAATGATTTGATTCAAATTTTATGAATACTTTTAAACGTGCAAGTCATAAGCACTGTGATAGCATTTTGTGAAATTTGTTAGCTGTAAAAACGACACAGTTTCTCAAACTTCTCAAATTTATTTAATTTCATTTATATAAATAATTCCTTGACAGTTTTTGTTATACCATGCTGTCAAATCGTACGGATTGGTAGCCTTAGTGATATGTGATACGATGGGTTTGAACACTAATTTCGTCTAATTTCGTTATGTTCCGGAATACAAAAAACACACATCCCGGGCAGACGGTAATAACAAAATTCATGCCATTTCAATAACAAATACTGTTAAAATAACAAAAAATGTTATGGAATATTCTTGCAAAATCCATTTTTGCATAAGAGCCTAATAACAGTTTATGATATCATAACCAAATTTGTTATTGGTTTGATATTGGTTGAAAGTCAAAACAACTTGGGAATAACATTTTTTGTTATGGAAGAATAACTCCAACTGTTATTGGGATGATCGGATTAGTTGTTAAAATAACAAAAAAGAATAACAAAGATTTGTTCGAAGAATAACGCAAAATGTTATTAGTCTGTTATTACAATAACAATCCAATAACAAAAAAATCATAACGGCGAATAACAAATCTTGTTATAAATAACATAAAATGTTATTGGCCTAGTATTTTCAAATAACAAAAAATGTTATTCCCACGTTATTTCCGTCTGCTCGGGATATCACACAAGGGCTCATAAGTGGCATCATAAGTGGTCATAGCTTGAGACAGGGTTGCCAGATTTCAATGTTTTAGACTCGTTGGAAAGGTCTTTCGATTACCTTACCATCAGTTGGTCGGATGATGGATCCGGACATTGTTTACATACATTTAAGAGATATCCGACTACAAAAAAGTACATAAATATCACTTAAGTGGTCAGAACTCGAGACAGGAGTGCCAGATTATCAATGTTTTGGACTCGTTGGAAAGGTCTTTCAATTATCTAACTAACGATGTATAACATGATGATGTTTAGAACAGTGCACTGCCATTTATTCAACTTTCGAAAATATGTGAAAACACATTTTTATACATAACTTTTGAACTGCTTATCAAAACTTCAACCAATTCAATAGCACCGTATGGGGCCCTAAACCAAGTCGAATGCGACTGGTTTGGTCAAAATCGGTTCAGCCAGTGCTGAGAAAACTGATTGACATTATTGGTCACATACACACACACATACATCCCTAGTAACATTTTTAAACTTACAGGTTTTATCATGGTTCTGAAAACCCTGATACGGCCTAAATAGGCTTTTATGGCCTACTTAAAACCTAAAATGTTACTTGGGATACACACCCACACACATACACACAGACATTTGTTCAGTTTTCGATTCTGAGTCGATATGTATTAGCCCGGGTAAAAAAAATAAAATTGCTCAAATCAAAAAGTATATAAAGATTGCCCAAAAGAGTACTCAAAATGGGGCCTCCAGCCCAAATTTCAGCCCATTTGGTTGAAAATTGGCTTACCTTGAGCAGAAACAAGTTTAAATGGGAATTAACCCGTAAAACTTGAGCAATTGGGTATATTGCTCTATACAAGTCTGTCGTTGAAATTTAACGACTTTTGCATACCATGGGGTCCAAGGGGATGGTCTGGGAAACAATTCCTCTGAAGGGTGCAAGATGATCCGAGGCCTCTAATCTTGCCTAGAAGCAGATTCATTCTGGCGTCGCCGAAATTCTCATGGTCCCAGCAAAATGTACAAGGATAAATCAAAGCACACTAAGAAGGCTGCCTCGATCAGAGGACGCCACATGCCAATCAGCCACCACGTGACAGGAGGGTATGTGGAAATTGGAGTTTGAAATGATATTTAACGTTTAAAACGTGTTTTTGCACAAATATCGTACTAAATTAAATATTATAGCATTGACAGAACCACTTTTAAAGCCAAAATTGGAGAAACCCTCCAGCCACGTGGTGGCTGATTGACATGTGGCGTCCTCTGATCGAGGCAGCTTTCTTAGTGTGCTTTGATTTATCCCTGTACATTTTGCTGGGACCATGAGAATGTCGGCGATGCCGGAATGAATCTGCTTCTAGGCAAGATTAGAGGCCTCGGACCATCTTGCACCCTTCAGAGGAATTGTTTCCCAGACCATCCCCTTGGACCCCATGGTATGCAAAAGTCGTTAAATTTCAACGACAGACTTGTATAGAGCAATGTACCCAATTGCTCAAGTTTTACGGGTTAATTCCGATTTAAACTTGTTTCTGCTCAAGGCAAGCCAATTTTCAACCAAATGGGCTGAAATTTGGGCTGGAGGCCCCATTTTGAGTACTCTTTTGGGCAATCTCATATACTTTTTGATTTGAGCAATTTTATTTTTTTTTACCCGGGCTAATATGTATACATCAAGGTGGGTTTTCGAGCTTTAAATAAAAAGTTCAATTTTAAGAGCAGGATTATAGCCTTACCTTAGTGAGGAAGACAAAATACACAAAAATAGTTTTAAAAATTTTGCCATTTTTTGCTACTCGACTGTAAAATTTGTTGAGACATTTTATTTTATTTCATCTTATGTACTCTTCGAATTTGCAATAAAAACAGAAGGGTCAGTTTTTCATTTAGAAAACAATTTCATTTTGAAATTTCTTGTTTTTCTAGCTTTGTAGGGTTTTTATTGAACAATATTTAATAAAGTTGTAGAGCTAAAATTGTATTTTTTTATTATGTATTTTGATGTTTACTTCAGGAGCCAATGTAATTCTAAGAAACCGCTACATAGGTCATCCTTGTGGCCTTGTTGGTTATCAGATCAAATTAAATCATTTTGATGTTTACTTAAAGATCTAAAGAAATTTCTATCAGTGTCTATTGAATTGCACATTATTATGGGAAAATTAAATAAAAAGAGATAATATTCAACCAACCAAAGTTATTTTTTTGCTGTTTTAAAAAAAATAAAACAAAAAAAAGAAAATTGATTGCAATTTTAAACCCTCCAAGAGTTAGTGCCATGTTCCGAGCTATTCATGGTGCTGCAACCACACTGCGGTTTGCGCTCATCCCCGGACTGTTGACTCAGCTGATGATGAACTTTGGCACAGTCTGACAGAATTCTGCTGCTGCTGCGTTGAATGGACCACAACAGGTGCCCCGTTTGCCCCGTTATTATACAATAACCTGGTTTGTCGGTCGGAGAATCGTTGCAAATGAAGCGTGGTGAAGCGAGCCCTGGCCCAACGGACAAAGTCTTCATCAAGCGAAACGAACCTTCTTGGTTTTGGGAAGACTTTTTTCTCTCGTAACGAGCATATTTTTTGGGGTTTTCAGCAGTACCGCAGAGAAGCTAACGAAGCATTGGAGATCGGTTGGAACGGAGCATATTTTGCAATAGGGTTAACAGCTGTTGCTCAACATGAAATTGTTAATTTTTTTCGGCATGAAAAAAGCAACTAATTTTAACTCATTAAAAAAAATTAGACTCAGCTGATAAAGAGTCAACAAGTTAAACCAATTAACTGCGAACCCAAAAGCTCTCCATTTCAATAAGATTCATCTGCGGTTGAAATTAATCCGATTCCAACAGACAACACAACACTTTGCTTCGTTACCCAACGCTGCTGATTGCAATCTGCCACCAAGAACACAGATTTTCGGAGGATCATGATTCATAACCATCCGACGGCTGCGTCTGGCGCCGTTGGATTTCTCCAATTACGGAGCATTCCCAGTATTTGAGGAACACGAAACAGCTGTGACTCGGCAGAAATTGGGCGTTCTTGAGTGGGGGGGTTGGCCAGGTAAGCAGGAAGCTTGTTCAAACCGCGTTGAAAAGCTCGTTTCAATCCGAGCGATTAAGGACTCAATTAGCGGGGATGACTTTTTGGGAAAGGACTGTTGAAAACTGGAGAAAGTCGTCATGTTGGCTGAAGATCTGGAACGGTAATTTGAAAAATGATAAAAATTTAATATAAAAAAATAATCTTATAAATGAACAAAAATAATGTTGGCGTAAAAGGTTAAGCCAGAGAAGATCAACTCCTTCCAAGAAAAGAAAAAAACGTTCAATTACCGTCCGACGAAAAGCCCACACGGGCAGGTGACGAATGGTGTGCTAACTTTGGCTAACCTTTTCAAAGCCACTTAATTTGCTCGCAATTTATTCCGGCTCCGGTAACGCACTTTGGCACGTCCGGACAAATTTCGTCGCGGCACGCAATTTCCTCGCAATTCGAGCCCTAGGACGCAATTTGTCTTCCGTCCACTTAAGGTGCCATAACTTTGGCTCCGTGTCACCTCGGCGGTGGTGGTGACGAAAATAAAAAAACAGCCTTAGAAAAAAAAAACTCACTTAGACCCAGAGCATCTCCATATAATGTGATGAATGGGCGTCCCGAAGGTCGTTACATTCGCCAGGAACAGGCATCCTTAAAAAAGATGAACTCGACTCGTCGTCCAGGACGGTCCATTTCGTCTCTCTGGAATGTCTCGGGCTGGCTGTCATAAATTCTGGCTGGCTGCAACAAGTGGGAAGCATGTCTGGGCGGGTTAAGTGTGCTCCCGAGTGTCGTCACTTGATGGCAATCAATTAAAATGGACATCAGTGAGAAAAGTGGCGTGAAAGTGTGAAGTTCTTCAGTTATTTCTGATAAAACATTTTTTTAATGTTCTATTACTGTGAACCGGGTGACATTGAAAGAATTTAAATTTATTTTTCAAATATTGTTGAACCTGTAAGGCTTCTTTCTAAAGTTCTTTAAATGCACTTAGGCAACACGATGTTTTTCAAATCGTGTTTCTTTTAAAAGTTGATAATTTTTACTTTTAAATTCTGTCAGACCACTTCACTGTATTTCTTACAAAAATTCAGATTAAATATAAGTGTGTAAATTAAATTGATAACGTCAAATGGAACATCAGGCGAAAATTTTAAATGTTACAAGTTAAAACATTGGGGTAATTCTCTACCATCTCACACGAAATCGGGAAAAGTTGCCCCGACCCCTCTTCAATTTGCGTAAAACTTTGTCCTAAGGGGTAACTTTTGTCCTTGATCACGAATCCGAGGTCCGTTTTTTGATATCTCGTTACGGAGGGACGGTACGACCCCTTCCATTTTTGAACATGCGAAAAAAGAGGTGTTTTTCAATAATTTGCAGCCTGAAACGGTGATGAGATAGAAATTTGGTGTCAAAGGGACTTTTATGTAAAATTAGACGCCCGATTTGACGGCGTACTCAGAATTCCGAAAAAAGGTATTTTTCATCGAAAAAAACACAACAAAAATTTAAAAATTCTCCCATTTTCCGTTACTTGACTGTAAAAATTTTGGAACAGGTCATTTTATGGGAAATTTAATGTACTTTTTGAATCTACATTGACTCCGAAGGGTCATTTTTTTCATTTAGAACAAAATTTTTAATTTTAAAATTTCGTGTTTTTTCTAACTTTTCAGGGTTATTTTTTAGAGTGTAACAATGTTGGACAAAGTTGTAGAGCAGATAATTACAAAAAAATTGATATATAGACATAAGGGGTTTGCTTGTAAACATCACGAGTTATCGCGATTTTACGAAAAAAAGTTTTGAAAAAGTTACTTTTTGCGTTTCTCTTTGTTTCGTCGTCCGTGTCTGTCGCGGGTGACCATGAACGGCCATGATCGATGACGACCAACTTTTTCAAAACTTTTTTTTCGTAAAATCGCGACAACTCGTGATGTTTGTGAGCAAACCCCTTATGTCTATATATCAAAATTTTTGTAATTGTCGGCTCTACAACTTTGTAGAACATTGTTACACTCTTAAAAATAACCCTGCGAAGTTAGAAAAAACACGAAATTTTAAAATGAAAATTTCTGTTCTTAATGAAAACATGACCCTTCTGAGTCCATGAAGATTCGAAAAGAACATTAAATTTCCCATAAAATGACATGTTCCAAAATTTTTTACAGTCGAGTAACGGAAAATGGGAGAATTTTTAAAACTTTTTTAGTTTTTTTCCGATGATAAATACGTTTTTTCGGAATTCTGAGTACGCCATCAAATCGAGCGTTTAATTTTACATAAAAGTCCCTTTGACACCAAGTTTCTATCTCATCACCGTTTCAGGCTGTAAATTATTGAAAAACACCTCTTTTTTCGCATGTTCAAAAATGGAAGGGGTCGTACCGCCCCTCCGTCACGAGATATCAAAAAAACGGACCTCGGATTCGTGATCAGGGACAAAAGTTACCCCTTAGGACAAAGTTTCACGCAAATCGAAGAGGGGTCGGGGCAACTGCTGTGTGAGTTGGCGGAGAATTACCCTTATATAAAATTTTTATATAACATTGCAATTTGGACCAATAGTTTCCGAGGTGTCGCCAGTTGAAAATTGCACAATTATTGTGGTGACACTTAGCAAAACTCATTTTCTTCAATGCGAATTCTTTGTGAGGCTGTATCTCAGAAACGAATTGCTCGATTTTCAAAGTCTCGGAAAGATAATTGTAGGAATTTTGCTCAGCCTTTCAAAAAATAAATATTCCGAAGTGCTTTTCTTGCACGAAGCAGTTTTTAATAACAAAAAAAATAAAAAAAAAATCAAATATTTAAACATAAAAGTATCTATAACTTGAAAATGGTACATTTTATCAAAAATATTGTCAGGTACTTTTCGATTGCAAATTAGATTTTACTTCAAAAATTGATTTATTATAGTTTTTTGCCCAGATTTAATGATTTTTTTTATTTTTCTTTTAATTATCTGAAGTTTGGTTTGTATGGGACTTCGGATAATCGAATCACGAACACAGGAATTTTTTTTCGTATATTTTTTATTATCTTATTATTAACATCAAATTCGAATCCTGCAACCCCATTTGAGTCAAATTTGAACTGTTGAATGCCTATTAAATTAGAAAATGTTTTCATTTCATCACCGCCATTTCATCCGCCTTATTAGCATTAGCGTTAGCGTTTGGAGGACGCCCCACCACCGGAAGGCTCCACAACGCTTATCCCACTGTTTGGTCTGGTTGTGTTAGACCCTCATCCGGAACAATACTCCAACACGGGAGATACCATGTCTTCATCTTTTGATGAGTGTGTAATACAGCCCAGGGCATAAGGGGGTCCACGCCGGGTCCAAGCTATCCTCGGGGAAATGAAGGAATGTTAGTAAACACCTATCTAAAGTGCGCAGGGACCCCTACGTCACCTTAGTGGTATAGATGTTTGTAGGGAGGTTTTGGACTCAATGTTAGTAGGAGAGGTAGAACCCTAGGATATACCCCGAAAGGTATTGCGGGCGAATCAAGTAGAGTTAGTTTTTTTTATTATTAAACGTATACTTTTGACTGTATAGTGTAAAAGATGCATGATTTATATGTTTCATATTTTAAACCACGGCAGAAACAACGCGACGAAGCCGTGCATGATTAAATCGACTGTAGTATTACTAAACCAACCATTTTCTCTGGTGAAAGCAATGCTGATTAAACACAGTTTTAACAAGTCAGCTATTAAACTCATGCTACCGACTGTAAGAGTACAAAAAATATATTTTTCTTTAAATAATTATGTGTTTTAGCGAAATTCGAGGTTATAAATGATTTAACGCTTAATTGAACTTGTGATTTTAAACTCTTACAGCGATGCGGAGTGAACATTAATTATTTATATATTTGTTTTATTGGAATGTAAGAGTTAGAAGTTGAATTAAAACGACCGATTGAAAAAACATACTTAGTTAATATTAAAACTTTTTTTGTAATGGGATTAATCAGCATATTTAAAATTATTAAAAAAAAAACATAATAATGGAAAGTCCTCATCAAGTTTCCAGCTTCGGCACCCGTGGTAATCGACTAGTGTAATATGCAGCAGTTATGAAAATTTATGATTATTTAAAAATCGATTCAGTCTTAGACAGCCGGCTGTGGAAAGTCTGAATCAAAGTTGCAACTTGTTCGAAAATTAATTTTTGTTTGGTCTCATTTCAATTTCTAAATTTGCGCTATTTCGAGCTCATTTTTACATAAACCGGAATGACTTATACCACAAGCAATAAACCTCCGTTTTATAAATGCTAGGAAAAAAAAATTATTATGGGATACAAAATTGCGCTGTCCCTGTACCCCGCGCACTGTCATCTGTGAGTGCCGTGAGTGCCGTTGCGCATTCTGTGGATGGTAGAATGAGTGACACACGTCGACCAAGGCGGTCGAACTGTCAATCTCTCGCGTGGTAAACTCACAGCAGCTCAACAAGGAGCGAACTCACCGCGAATTTGTGCACACCAACACACCAACCAGTCACGTCATCAGCTTCTCCCTCACACGTCCGTCTCGTGTGGCCGTCATCGTTGTACCAAAAAACACGAACACACGTTAACTCACTCTCTCTCTCCCTTCAGTCTGGGAGAGAAAAAAGGCGAATAGCGATGACTTTTTGCACAGGACGGCAAAATTGAATCGCTCTAAGACACCATAAATCACCCAACTTCACAAAAACTTCACTTTTCCCTAGTAGCCTTTACAACTATATTCAAGTTCCACTACTTATTCGACCCAAAAACTCCCGAAAACAACCCAAAATCGTCAAACTAGTTCCCGGCGAAACAAAACGCGACCGATGCCAACATGGCTGCCGAACTCTCTCACCGCCATTTCATCCGCCTTATTGAATTAAAAAAATAAATCACTTTAGAGTAGTTTAGAAGTTATACTTAAGCTAAACAATAAAAAATAAGACAACGAATTATCCGAAGTTTTGATTATTTGAAGCGAAATTTTGCCAAGGCCTTCGGATAATAGAGTCTGGACTGTATTGACGCTTTCGTGAAATTTTCCGATCTTTTCGAAAAAAATATTTTAAAATTTATTAAATCAAGGCTAGCATTTCAAATGGGCGTAATATTCAATGTTTGGCCCTTTTAAAATGTTAGTCTTGATTTAAAAAATTCAAAATATTTTTTTTCAAAAAGATCGGAAAATTTCACGAATGTTTCATGCATTAATATTGATAATCGGACCATTATTTGCTGAGATATCGTCATTAGAAAATGGTGGGTTATTTTTATGAGATTAAGAAAACTTCAATTTTCCGGTTTCTTTTTCTTAAAGCGGCTCTATCTCAGCAACCCGAGGTCCAATCTTCAATGTCTCTTAGACAATTTTATAGCAAATTTTCTGAACTTCTAAAAAAAATATTTTTAGAAATGGTCACTTATGGTCACTATTTTTAAAAATTGAAAAACTGCAAATATTTCGCTAAAATCAAACTTTCGGTGGCTATATCTTGAAAACCTTTATCAAAAAAGCTGTAAAGTATTTTTCGATTGCAAATTCAATTTTGCATTAAAAAATAATGTCAAACTTGTTTTTGCATGAAACTTCGATTTTTTTTCCAAAAATCACTATTTTTTCAATAATTCATAACTCGGCGGCAGATTTTTTGACCATGTTTCTCTATGGCTCAAAAGTTGCGGATTTTTGTCCCCTAAAACATATCAAAAAATCTCGAAAATCAAAAAAATAAGTATTTTGGGAAATTGAGTTTTAGTGAAAAAATAGTTGATTGAAAATTATCTGCAATTTTTTTTTCCGTGCACCTATTTTTTTCTCAATAGTCCTCAACAATTCCTACAATTTTGCCGAAGACACCAAATTGATCAGAAAATTCACTCAAAAGTTACAGCTGTTTGAATATTTACATACCGTTTTTGTATGGACAGCAGCCAAAATTGTATGGAGACTTGTATGGCAAACCCAATGATGCAAAATTGCTTCTTTTGACATAAAAAATGTACAATCTTATTTTGAACTAGCATCGACTAAAACTTCTGCCAAAGAAAAGCTACAGATGACACAGCTTTTTTTCCGGATATTCCCACGAAACCCAATAAATGACACTAAATGGCTCACAAAAGAAGCTCCGTTTTTGCGATGTCCTATCTCGCCGTAGTGCTGTGCCATCAGGTGCCAAGGTGTCGCTTAATCATCCGTGTAATTTTAGCTGGAGTTTTCCCTTCACGTGGTGTGTGCCGAGTCACGCCATATGTGCAGGGGAAAATCCATCAACAGCACGAAAAAGTTCACCATTTTCTGCTCAGAGTGTATTTGTGAGCGCGTTGTGTGAGTTTGTGCTTGAGCGTGGGTAAACCGACACGGAGGAAAAGTTGCGAGACCACAATTTTCCAACCCTGCGCGACGACGACGACGTGCTGTGCAAAACGGAAAAGTTTAGTGAAAAATGAAGTTTTCAGACACTCACATACACAGTAGAGTGTAACAAAAATGACTTTTTGGCGGGCATTCAGGGGTTTGTTCAGGCGGGCATACTGAGCCTTAATCCCAATTATGAGCTTGATTGGACGTAACAGGAGCTGGCGCTCCGCCCTTCAATTTTAAATGGGATTTAACCCGTAAAAAAAGATTTTTTCAAAAATGTCACTTTTTGAGGCATATTGGCCACCAATGCGTTTACCAAAAACATCACTGGCGTGTAGGCCAGATCCTTGCGCATCTTTTGGTATAAATAACATTGAAGTTTGGAGCATCCTGGAGCTCGGTACAGATCTTCAAAGTTTGGCATTTTTTCGAAAAATCGGCCCCGGCAAAAAAGATATGCGTCGCACCTCGCGACGCCCGAGACGCCATTTGATTTTGCTGGGACCGATTTTTCTAAAATATGCCAAACTTTGAAGGTCTGTACCGAGCTCCAGGATGCTCCAAACTTCAATGTTATATATACCAAAAGATGCGCAAGGATCTGGCCTATACGCCAGTGATGTTTTTGGTAAACGCATTAGTGGCCAAAATGCCTCAAAAAGTGACATTTTTGAAAAAATCTTTTTTTACGGGTTAAATCCCATTTAAAATTGAAGGGCGGAGCGCCAGCTCCTGTTACGTCCAATCAAGCTTTTATTTGGGATTTAGGCTCAGTATGCCCACCGGAACAAACCCCTGAATGCCCGCCAAAAAGTCATTTTTGTTACATCCTAATACACACACACTCGTGTGGTGGAGGTTAGTGGTTCATCCCAGCGGAAATAAATCAAAAGTGGTGATAAGTGATTTTTAAGGTATGCAGGAAGTGGAACTTTACAAGACTCGTCACTGTTCATGTTTCGTGAGAGTGGATGCATTTGGGGATGTTTTGTGATGAATTGTGGGATCATTTGTAGATACATTTGGTCTGAAAGCTTCCACGATCTTTATTACCAAAATTTTCCAGAAAACTATTCATAATATTAAATAAAAAATAATGTTTAAAGATTATTAAATATTTTGGTTTTGGTGGAATTGTTTCGAATTCTCCCTCAAGCTGTGCGTCGAATATCTCGAATAACTCTCAAAATTTACAACAATGTTGTTTCCGGAATGAGTCTCCGCACTGTCAAATTTTGGCAAGAGTCACTTTCAGAAAGGAGTGTGCTTTTCCGCTTTCGGAGCATAGTTTTGGCAGAGAACTTTGAAGTGTAGCAGCAAAGTGATACGCTACCACTTGTATACGGTGGTGGTTTCAATGCGAAACAAGTCACGAGAGCAACTTTTGAGCTGACAGCTCTTGCACTTCCGATTCCGGGAAGGAATTTTGTTTTTGATGAAGCACTTTGGGCTGGTAAAAGTTTTGTTTTCGCTGGAAAGTGTGCTTGATGGCATTTATTTAGATTTCTTCATGATTTTATCTACGAAACATCAAGTGGGCTGCAAGAAATTCAAAGAAATAATCATGATTACATGTTTTCCAAAGAATTTTAAGTTGAGTTCAGAATAAAGAATTGCAATTTTTGCGTAATTTTCTTTGATCATTCCATTATTGACAAAACTATTCTGCTGTCCTTCTTTCCAGGTCAACGCATCACCACAATCCAGCTGGACGGTGTTCAATACTTTGTAAGCCGGATGAACCCGTACTCCCCCGAGCTTAACTACTTCCTGGCCTACCAGTACTGCCGCTCCCTGGGACTCCAGCTGGCCTCGTTCGAAACCAAGGAGAAGGTCGAATCGATGACTCAGTACCTGCAGAATGCCGGTTTGTACCCACCCCGACCCAAATCCTACTTTGGACTTTTATTCACTCAAAAACCACTTCGTTTAATCCCCCCCCCCCACAGGCTACAGCAAGTACAACTTCTGGACGTCCGGAAACCGGCTCGGCACCGGAATGTTCCTCTGGATGAGCACGGGGCTGCCGTTCAACGCCACCTTCGACTACTTCGAGAAGTCGTCGGACGCCTCGACCGGCCTGGACCCGCTGGACCACAACAGCAACACCTCGCCCCAGCGCACCGCCCGCGACAGGTTAGTTGGGGGTCCGGGGATGGCATATCGGGGTTAAATCCAGTTATAGGTTGGAAACATGATAAAAATCTAATCAGCAACACTTTTTTTGAGAGCGATCAGAAAGCGAATGCGAATGAAATTTGTATGGAAATTACAATGAGGAAACTTGCAGGGTTAGTTAAAATCTCAGTAACCTTTCAAAAGGGCATAACTTTTGATGTAAAGTTACGCCCTATAAAAAACAACAAAAAAATTAACGTTTTGCATATTTTCAAACGAAAAAAAAAAACAATTATATTTTTGGAGCCCATTTTCACAAAATGATGGCAATTTTACGGAGCCCTCAGTTGTCATCAAAAGCTAGGTAAACGCTCAAAATTTAAATATAATAGAAATCCATTTTTTTATCTGGTGCCTTTCTACATACACATTTTTTTTAAACAAATTTGTGTTTCTTTGATAATTTTGATTCACAGCTGAAGCAGAAACAATGTGGAAAGGCATCAAGTTTTTATATCAAAACTTTCAAAACTAATATTCTTTTTAATTGTTGTCAGTTTAGTACTCTATCAAACACTGAATACACGCTAAATTTTAAAATTTGGAGTTGTGCACCAGAGCTTCAACAGCAAAATAAGAGACTTTTTTCGATACCGACAAAAACTCAATCATTACACAATCAAAATTTCATTGCAAATATTTATGTAAAATTGATTGGCATCTGAGCAATTCTCTGAGATTTCGGTCATTCGTTTCTTTATTGTATTTTTTTATCCTGCTGAAACATTTTTGGTACCTTCGGTATGCCCAAAGAAGCCATTTTGCATCATTAGTTTGTCCATATAATTTTCCAGACAAATTTGGCAGCTGTCCATACAAAAATGATGCATGAAAATTCAAACACCTGTATCTTTTGAAGAAACTTTGATCGATTTGGTGTCTTCGGCAAAGTTGTAGGTATGGATAAGGACTCCTCTGAAAAAAAATGATACACGGTAAACAAATTTTGCTGATTTTTAATTGCACTTTTTGTCGCTAAAATTTTATTTCAAAGGAAAAACTATTTTTATTTTTTTTCTGATATGTTTTAGGGGACATCAAATGCCAACATTTCAGAAATTTCCAGAACGAAAAAAATATTTTCAAAATTTTTTAATCAAGACTAACATTTAAAAAGGGCCAAATATTCAATAAAACGCCCTTTTTAAATGTTAGTCTTAGTTCAAAAATTTTAAAAGTATTTTTTTCGACAAGATTGGAAAATTTCACGAATGTTTCATATTTTAACATTGATAATCGGACCATTAGTTGCTGAGATATCGATGTGAGAAAATGGTGGGTTGTTTGAGTGAGACTTAGAAAACATCAGTTTTCCTGTTTTTAAACACTTGCATGGCAATATTTCAGCAACTAGGGGTCGTATTACCAAGTTCAAAAAAGCAAAACATAGAAAATTTTCTAAGCTCTCCAAAATTTTTTTTTTCAAATGTGAGCAAACATGTGAACTAATTAAAAAAAATGAAAAACTGCGACTATTTTTAAAAAAAGTCATCTAAAAATGGCCTTAACTTAAAAACGGTGCACTTTATCAAAATTTCACTGAAATATTTTTTGATTGCAAATTTGATTTTACATCGAAAAATGAAGTTGAAAAATTTTTGCGACCAATATTTCAATTTCTTGAAAAAATCAGTCTTGATTCGAAAATTCATAACCCGGTCAAGGATTTTTTGCACAACCTGGAAATTTCTGAAAATGCCAAGTTTTCAGAAATTTTCAGGTGTCCTCTAATACATATAAAACAAATTAAAAATAGTGTTTTTTTTTGCAAATCAAGTTTTAGTGACAAAAAGTTAAATAAAAAATCACCAAAATTTTAATACCGTGTATCATTTTTTTTTTCAGTGTAGTCCGTATCCATACCTACAACTTTGCCGAAGACAATAAATTGATCAGAAAATTCATTCAAAAGATACAGATTTTTGAAATTTCACATATCATTTTTGTATGAACAGCTGCCAAATTTGTATGGAAAATTTTATGAACGAACTAATGATGCAAAATAGCTTCTTTGGGCATACCAAAGGCACCAAAAAAGTTTCAGTCGGATTAAAAAATACAAAAAAATCGAATGACCGAAATCTGAGAAAACTGCTCTAAACTTATATTTTTATATAATTTAATTGTTTTGATATTGGCTACAGCGTCCAAACATATTTCGATTGAAAATTGATGTTTAAATTCACCAGATAACACAGTTTTAACAATAATTATGCAAACTTATATCCAATTAATTAATAAAACAAGATGGGGTGTCCGGGTTTCGAAGCGTCCGGGAATTCGAATCGTGACGTTACCGAAGGGACCAAAAAAGTTTCTGCCGGAATAAAAAATACGAAAGTTGAAAAAAAAAATGTTGATGTTATTTTACCTCAATTTTTGATGAAAAAGGGAAGTTTGGGTTTGCAAGTTTTTTTTTTTGCGAAATCCGTCAAAAAGCAATTTTGTGACTATGCTAACTATGCCACGAAAGGTTTTTATACCAGCAAATTTGCGTATGTCATTGATATTTATAGACTTTGGATTAAACGGAATAATGAAAAAATAATTAATGCTAAAAAATAAAGTCCAATCGAAAAATAGCAAACATTCCGCCAGAATCAGATAGACTAAAAAAGCAAACAATTTTGATAGAAACGTTCATTCGTATTCGTAGAACACTCAATTCTCATTTATCTTTTTGCTTTGATTGATAGCGAAAACAAAACATTTAATTCATTGCTGTGAAACAAAGGGACCCGGGCAGACGGTAATAACAAAATTCATGCCATTTCAATAACAAATACTGTTAAAATAACAGAAAGTGTTATGAATTCTACATGAAAATTCCATTTTTGCATAAGAGTTGAATAACACTTTATGTTATCATAACAAAATTTGTTATTGGTCTGATATTGATTGATACCCAAAACAACTTTAGAATAACATTTTTTGTTATGAAAGAATAACTCCAACTGTTATTGGGATGATCGGATTAGTTGTTAAAATAACAAAAAAAAAATGACAAAGATTTGTTTGAAGAATAACTTAAAATGTTATTAGTCTGTTATTACAATAACAATCCAATAACAAAAAATTCATAACGACGAAAAACAAATCTTGTTATAAATAACACAAAATGTTATTGGCTTAGTATTTTCAAATATCAAAAAATGTTATTTTAAAGTTATTACCGTCTGCTCGGGGATGCAATAAAGCATGGGCTTCAAACGATTCCAATTTATTTATTTTTTACAATTTCATTAAACTTTTTTGTTGAATGATTCAATGATATAAGACCGTTAAAAAACATTAAATTTAGGGTTTGAGTTGGGAAAATCCTCGCACCATTCAATTCACAAATAATCTCTAATCAAACTTTTTTCCGTCCCATCTGCTCTCCTCTTTCCCCCTTCAGCAGCAGCGGCATCGAGCGGGGATGTGTCCATCTGAAGGCGCCCTCGCTCCGGTGGGAACCTGAGGACTGCCTCGCGGTCAAGGACTTTATCTGCGAGCAGACCCGATGCTACTACTACAACTACGGCAGCATCCCTGTTTCGTCCGCGCAGGGGTAAATATTCACCCACACACACACACTATCACACATCCCCTCAAAACGCACGTACACCCTCACACAAACACACACACATACCAGTTCCCAACTACTTACTACAACTACAACAAAAACAACGAATGAATAAAACAAACGGCTCAAGCAAATCCGCTAAATTGAAACAACGTCACAAACGCATTTACCAATTATCAACAACAACAACATCAGCAACAACAGCAAAAAAAAGAACAAAAGTTGCCAATAAAAATAAGCCCCTTTTATTCGTCTCCACTGGTGAACGCGGATCCAAACAATCAAAACAGAGCACACAAAAAAAAGCGCAATCGCAAAAATTAATTAAATAAAGTAATCTGAGCGATAGAGTGCTCGGAGATCACCGGTCTTCGCTGGAGTGAGGAAAAAGTTCAATCAACAGGACTGAAAGAAAGTATTTAAAAATAGATAAAAACAACCAACCCCAGTGAAGAGATAAAAGAAGAAAATAAAACCGAAAGAGCTTATAATTGACAACCGACACGTTTGATGCGAAAATAGTAACTTAATAACAGTACCGATTTCAAAGCGATATAGAAGAGATTATTCCGATAGCAAAAAGCAAAATTCAACCAATAGGTGAGCTAACGCCATTTCCACCACCTTTATGTTATTTTCCTTCCATAATTGTCCATCATCTGTATGTATATATGCATTTTTTTTTGTTTCCTCCACTAACACACTCTCATCACTCATTGCCATTCATTTTCATTTTTATTTTTCCGCTGCAGAACAGAAGCAATTAATTTTCCACTGATACTTTATTTTTAATACCGTCGAAACCGGGCACCGAGCTGACTGGTTTGTTGTTGACACTTTTATGGGTTCGTGTTTTCTTTTGAATTGCTGATTAAATATTTATTGAGTTACGCGCTTTTCATCGGATCATTAAATACCTCGAGCGTACTTAAAAAAAGCGATTGATTTCTTTATAATACCGTTTGATGGAGGAGTTTTCGGAATTTATCATCAGTCAGTTTCAAAAGGTTAAATCCAAATAATTTAAAAACAAAATCTCCCAAATAGTTGTTAAAATTTATGAATTCATTTGTCGCATTTTAGTAGGCATTACTTGCTCGTTAAAAAATAATATAAAATGATTTGAAAAAATATGTTATTTTTTTTATTTATCATTTCCAAATATGCAAACACACAAAAACACAAATGGGTTTTTAAACCATTTTTTAAACATTTACTACGTTCCACGGTTTTTAATCGATAAAATTATCGTCGGGACGATAACGATAATCTATCGTTATCGTTATTGTTATTTCGATAGTTCTATCGGCAATAATCTAATCGGCGGACGGTAACTCATTTTTATAATCTTTCTTAAAATGACTTAATCCATAAATATCATGTTAAATGTTGAATGCATTCGCTTAAAATATTTAAGGCCGTTGCAAATATTTTTCAAAGTTTATGTCGGGGAGGGGGGCTTCAAAATTGGTCTGAAAAATCAGGGGGCAAAAAAATATTTTTCCAAAAAACTTCAAAATTTCCATGAAAATAGTGGTCTAAAACAATCTTATATGAATTTTTCTACATTGATAATCATATTTAGCATGTTTGAGCTTGTTTTAAAATGTTTTGAATTTTTATAAAATCCTAATGTACAGCACCGCAAAAAATTTATTTTTCGAAAAATATAAAATTTTCGTCTATACATAGATATTTTGTAAATTAATGATGGCAAAACGACTGGACAGGTGTATAATGCATTTTACACCACTTTTTCAATAAAATGTTGAAACCATGGCTCGTAATTTAATTTTTTCTTCTTTTTTATTGTTTTATTGATTTGCCCCCCCCCCCCCTCCCCACCCTCTACTATGGTCAGAGTCGAGGGACCTAAACATCAAAAAATATTTGCAACGGCCTAAGTTTCAAAGCATAAATACTAAATTTTTCACAAAATACCGTATTTTTTTAATATACTCAATTTGTTTAATGAATTTACAATATGGGTATCAAACGATTCGAAATTTTGGATGCATTTCAACTGTTTAAAGTTTTTGAATAAAAAAAAAAAATATGATTTGCAATATGGGCATCAAACAATTTCAAATTTTGCAAACAATTTCAAATTTTGCATACATTTTCACTGTTTTAGAGTCTTTTGAATGAAATACTCAAATTTTTGCAAAATTCCGTATTTTCTCGAAAATACTCAATTTTTTTATAATTCGCAATATAAGTTTGAAACAAATTCGAAATTTTGCATACATTACACTGTTTTAGAGTATTTTGAATAAAATACTAAAATTTTCACAAAATACCATATTTTCATTTTTTTAATTTGCAATGCGGGTATCAAACGATTCGAAATTTTGCATAAATTTTAACTTTTTAAGAGTTTTTTGAATGAAATACTAAAATTTTCACAAAATACCGTATTTTCTCAAAAATACTAAATGTTTTATTGTTCTCAATATGGATATTGAACAATTCCAAATTTTGCATACATTTTCACTGTTTTAGAGTATTTTGAAAGAAATACTCAAATTTTCACAAAATACCGTATTTTATCGAAAACACTCAAATTTTAATAATTGGCAATATGGGTATCAAACAATTCGAAATTGTGTGTACATTTTCACTGTTTTAGAGTTTTTTTTGAATAAAATACTAAAATTTTCACAAAATACCATATTTTCATTTTTTTTTTGAATTTACAATACGGGTATCAAGCAATTCCAAATTTTGCATAAATTTAAACTTTTTAAGAGTTTTTTTAATGAAATACTAAATTTTTTACAAAATACCGTATTTTCTCAAAAATACTAAAAAATTTATTGTTCTCAATATGGGTATCAAACGATTCGAAATTTTGCATGTATTTTCACTGTTTTAAAGTTTTTTGAATGAAATACTCAAAATCAATCGAAATATTCTTTAAGTGCTAAAATTTTTATGATTTGCAATATGTATCAAACAAAGCGAAATTTTACCTGATTTTTCATTCAAAAATCTCCAAAACAGTTAAAATACATGCAAAATCGTTTGATACCATTACGAATTATACAAATTTTTATACTTTAAACAAAAACGGAATTTTGTGATTTTTTTTAGAGCAATTCCATGCCAAATAGGGAATCGGTTGTACCCGACCCTCTCCGATTTCAATGAAACTTTGTAGACATGTTATCCTACGCTTATATAAGCCATTTTTATGTATATGGAGCCAGTTCCACACGATGATGACATTTGAGAAGGGCGTAAGTGTTTTAAATATTTTTGTAATTCGGAATATAAATATTTCTGTATCTCGAAGCCGTTGCATCGTATCAAAAGTGGTCAAAGACAAACTTGTAGGAAATTTGACGGGCTTTTCGATAAAAATACACTGAAAGAAAAAAACACTCAACTTTTATGAGATTTTTTGATTTTTAAGTTTAAATGTCAAATTTGAGGGGGAGCCCACGATTTTTTTTCATTCAAAATTTTTGTGAAGATAGCCTAAGATGTTACAAAAAGACTCACGAAAAATGCAGGATGGAGCATCTCACCTAAAAGAATACAAAAATCATTTACTGAAACTGTTTTTTTGAAAAGTGCTCTAAACGTCAAAATTTTCAAAATCCGAATACGGGAATCGATTTTCCAGACAATTTTATATAAAAGTCTCCATATTGACTACTGTCCTAAGTCCAATCCTTGTGAAGTTGCAGCGGTTTTAAAAATAAAAATGTTGAAAAAAATGGTTTTTTGATGGTTTTTGGCAATTTCTATATGACCGACTTGATTTTTCTGTCTCGAAAATATTTTTACCGGAAAGCTCGTCCAATTTCCCATAAGTTTGTCTTTGACCACATTTCAATTGGATGCATGGCGATATATATGTGGGTCTCGTGGCGCAGGGGTAGCGGCTTCGGCTGCCGATCCCGATGATGCTATGAGACGCGGGTTCGATTCCCGCCTTATCCACTGAGCTTCTATCGGATGGTGAAGTAAAACGTCGGTCCCGGTTTCTCCTGTCTCGTCAGAGGCGCTGGAGCAGAAATCCCACGTTAGAGGAAGGCCATGCCCCGGGGGGCGTAGTGCCAATAGTTTCGTTTTTAGAAATATCGGAATAACGATAACGATAGATTATCGTAATCGTCCCGACGATAACGATAGAACGTTCATCTTGATAATGTTGCCTTAACAGTTTAGTTACCCTATTGAGTTTTAGATATAAAACTCAATAGGGTAAAACGATAGTTTAGCTTCATCTCAACTCTAAAAATTCAAAGATCATTTTAGAAATTTACAATTGAAAAGTACTTTTTTCCATGAATCACGTCAACAAGCAAAAATAAATTACTTTGATTTATGGTTTTTTTTATTGCAAAAAGTGTGCAATCCATTCAAAATTATTTTTATTTAAAAAAAAGAATGATAATTTTCTTTAAAAGTTACGTCATGATTGAATGGCTTAAGTTTTCTTTTTCTTCTCTAAACCCCATTTTGAGTTTTTTTATAGTCGACAAAATTTATTTTCCAAAAGCTTAAAGAGAAAAAAAATATAATTAGATGCTTCATAAATTGGTAAGAAAATTTTGCCAAAATCAGGATGACACTGTAAAACCATTTTTAAGGTTAAATCATTTTACAAAAATAAAAATCATCCTAAAAAGCACATCTTGAACCCTTTGTAATGTAAATAAGGCAAAAAGTGTCGAGTCCTTTGCACTGATGGCTAAAACAATTTTATAGAGATAATTCTCTACAATTATTATGTTGATGAACTTAATTAAAATCAAGTTTGAATTTAATAACAATCAAACGCTGATCCAAGATTTAATGTTAATTATTTTTATTGTAACCAAATATAATAATAGAAATTGCTGGAGGACAAAACAGTTCAAGCTGATACTTAAAAAAATAAAAAATCGAGAAACTTGAAATAAAAAAATATATTTAAAACACTATCCGAGTTATTTTTAAACTTATTTGGACTTTGCAACCTAGCAGACGAAAAATTGGATCACACAGAGTTGTTTGAGAAGACTCAAAAAATGACACTTGTACTAGAATTGTTAAAAGTTATTTTTTTTTCAAGCTTGGTTCAATTTTCACAACATTTTTAAAATTAATATGATTGTTTCGACATCAGACTATTTTGAACCTTTTATCGTTGTGATTTTATACAAATAGGCAGACAAAAATAATTCTATGGCTTATATTTGAAATGAAGAAGTGGTGAATTCAATAAAAAAAAAATTGTATGCAAAATTTCTTCAAGAGCATTATTATTTGAATGCCCTTAAAATTTTTAATGAAAAATAGATTTTTTGGTACTACAACTGTAGTCCTGAGTTTTTTCATTCAAATCATATAAATACCAATAGAAATCTAAAATTAAAAAGTACAACTTAACTGTCAACAGCTTAGTTACGTGATCCAAAAAGTTTTTTTTTTCAGAGACCATTACATTTCAAAAGTTAATCCTCATTGCATTCACGACTTTTTCGTCACGATAGCAATCCCGGTTGGTTCTATCACTATGCATAAAATTACAGAAATTTAATCCCTTTTCTCAGAACACCAATCAACAAATTGCTCAAAATTATAATTTCTTTTTTGTGCGTATTCTGTCCATGCCACTGGAACTCATTACCATCTTCAATGGTCAATTTTTTCTAGGGACAGCCAACAAATAAGAAGAAGAAAAAAAGAGATCCCAGCTTCGCAACTCCCAAGACAACGAAAATCCCCCCAAGGAGAAAAGCCTGAACCTCTTGTCCCATGCTCACCGCACACTGTAAAACCACCAAGCTTTACGCGCCTTTCCCCTAATTTTTTGGCACTCTTCCAAACAATTTTAAGGGAAGAAATTCTAATTTGCATTATCCCTTTTTTGCTCGAGTAACTCCCCATTGTTGCCCTTCTTGGTATGAGTCTATTTTTGTGTTGGAAATAAGAATCGCTTCCTAGTACAACAGATTAGCATCGCCGCTAACCCAGAAACTTGCCTCAGAAGCACACACACACTAACCACAGACAGTCAGACGTAAATCTTTGTACATTTTTCGTTTGACATCTGTCACTTCACCAAAGAGCCAACTGTCAAAGCCATGTCAATAAGATGAATTCAAATTTACAGCTCATTTGTTGATTGTTCGATTTCGAAAGAGATTTACGTCTGTTTGTCTAACCATGCATACATACAAAAACACGCACACACACACAACTTAACACCTCTTTGCGCTAACATTTGGCTGGTGGGTTTGGAGTTAGTTCATTTACTACACATTTTATACAGACCGCTACAACAGAAACAGAATGATACGCCTTCCAGAGTGTAACGTGTAAAAAGACTCTAGTGCTGCCTCCTCAGATAATGCCACGTGCTTTGCGAGACTGGTGTCAAAATTAGGTGCAACGTGCCACGTGTCAATCGATGGAAATGATGTTGACAATTTGCTGAAATGTCAAATGCACACGGCATCAAAATAACTCGAAATGTATCATCGCGATTGAATTTCTTGGTTTTCTCAAAAAATATTTAAAACACCATGCCTGGCCGGTTTTTGTTTATGATGATAAACTCACCACGGCAGTTCATAAATTCACCACGACTTATTTATTCGAGTTTGACAGTTGTTTGAATTTGTACTGACGCCATTTATCACACATTTTGTTGGTTCTCGCTTACACAACTTGATGGCTCTATAGTGAGAAATGCTTGATAGATTTGTAGGGACAATAAATCATGAAAGAGATTTCTAAAATAGTGTCCACGTGGTTTGTGGATGGTCCCTTTGCAACAAAAATGTTCTTTAAGAAACGACTGTTTGTCTGTGGAAAGATTAAGACAATCTAATTGTGTTGTGCTGAGAATTTATTCTTAATTCTTAAAAACTTAAAATTAAGGTTTTAAATTTCTTATATTTTGATAACCACAGACAAACAGACGTCTATTATTGTACATTTTTTTCTAAAAAAATCCATCAATAACTTACGAATAACGTTACACTCAACCCCCGGTGGTTGGTCACTTTTTCGTTTGACACTTTTTTAGTTTGTTCCCCGTTGGTTGGTCAATGTCAAACTATAAAGTGACGAACTGTCACTTTTTACACGGCGCTCACGCACACTGTCAAAACAAACGTTTGGTAGTGTGTGTGTGAACTCCGTGTAAAAGGGGTGTCAAGCTAAAAAGTGACTTCGTTCCTTTGACAACAGTTGGTGTGTTATGTTTGAACGCGGCAAGCAACTGTCAAACGCGTGTTTATATCTAGTGGTGAATTTAGAGTGGTGATTTTCGAATTCAAATTCATCAAGGATTTGTAATTTTTTTTCTCGATTGTAAATATCTCAAATTCAAATCGCCATCCTTTGCTCAGAGCAATGTCCAGTGCTTTGTCTACGAACTAAAAATCGCAGTTTTTTTGCAAGTGATGGATAATTACAAAGTAGTGACGGACTAGTGTTGCTCGGAGCTTAATCTGTCGGCTTGTAGGAGTAGTTAGCCTCTTCCACTATCCCCCCTGTCTTCGCTAATAGTCGTCAATGTTTATTTTCACTCCATGTAAGCAGGACTTCCCACGTGACTAATCCGGTTCTCTCTTGCAGTCGTCCCATCAACTCTGGCGTTCAATCCCAGGCGGCCGGAAGCGGTAACGTTCGTATACAGACAACGCCGATTCCGGTGATGCTGTCAACGACTACGACTACGACCACCACCACTACGGCCGCGCCCTTAAGTCTGGAGGAGACATCTCCGCTGGCTGCCCTGTTGAATGGTAATTCCGTCCAGCATTCCGCTTCCGAAGCCGACAACAGTCTGGAGTCTCGCAGCGATGAAGAGGCCCTGCTGGAGGAGGAAGAGGAGCATGAAGACGACGAAGAGCACGACGGGGACGACGAGGACGAATCGGAGGGACGTTCCCAGCAGGACGAAGAGCTTGAAGCCATTGAGGAGCACCAGCAGCAGGAAGAACATGCCGCCATCCAGCAGCAGCACCAGCAAGCCCAGCATGACATTCCCGTGGAGCAAAAGCTGAAGCAGATTACGCGCGAAATTGAAGAAATGTCCCACTCTGACCGGGACGTGGACAACGGCCGCCAAAGCTTCCTCTCGCTGTCCGACCTCATTAAGAACATCCGCCCGGCGGAGAAGGTCGTCCCGCAGATCGATTCGTCCTATGCGAACACGATGCGCGTCCTCGGGGAAACCATCACCCATGGCGAAAGCCGATCGGCAAAAATCTGAAACCATATCGCACAATTCATCACCATCCATGACGCACACAGTTTCATACACACCACCACCACCACTACAGGCAAACAGACGTAAATCATCGAGCCAACTGTCAAACGCGCGTAAATGAGCTGTGGTGAATACAACTTCACCGTGGTGAGTTTCTTTGAAAAGTAGATTTGCGTCTGTTTGTCTGTGCCTCATCATCACTCATCGTAGCCGCTAGGACCTAGATATTAGTGCCACCCTCACCACCATCATACCCCCCCCCCCCCCCACCCCATTTCAACCTGTCCCATCCGCCGCCGGAAGCAGCCAACATCGCGCGCATTGGGTTGTGTGTGTGTTTTCCGTGGGACAACACGTGGGACGTGGCTTTGCTATGTTCGCGGTAGTCGGGTGCAATCCTAGCGGCGCGCACGTGTCCGATTTCACCCCACTACGCAACTAGTAACTCTCTTCCCTCCCCCCACCCTCCCAGTTGTAACGCCAGCTGTAGCCACGTGAACTTCTCGAAAACACACACCGCCCACCCCAGTGACGGGCCTTCGGCGGAACTAACCTATTTCGTTCCGAATCGTTTTGATCTTACCTGACCTTTTATCATTGCCATTCGCCATTGCATTTCATTTCGTCGAATCATTCAGAGAAGGCATTTCATTGCATGCATTTTTCTGGTTCATTTCATCTGAGTATATAATAAATAAAATCTAACGAAGTGAAATCTTTACTGCAAGAAGAAGAAGAAGAAGGAAAAAACTAGATTTAAATGCAATTTTGCGACGCAAGAGAAAGATTAGACTGTATTTTGAAAAGAAAAAAAACTCTCAACCTACTTTTTTGTAGTTATTAGAACAACTCTTGGGTTTGAACGAAGAGTGCAACACTAAGAGAATCCCCTTAAGGACAGTGATACGGACTAGGCAGATGTATCGTTTTATGAAAACAACAATAAAAATGGAAAATCTTTTTTTTTGTAAAATGTGTGCTGTGTTTTATTCCGAGAAAGAACAATAAATGAAACTCATTGATGGACGGCATCCGTAAATCATCTATTGACAATGAACTCAATGGGTATGAAATATCCAGATTCCAGAAGGATGAAACGCTGTTCAATGGAAATCGGAGTAGAGCTTTTCAACTATTTTATCTGCACTGGAGAGAGCCACTCATTATTTCTGTACTATGAAATGTGGTGCAGACAATGAGCAAGCTGAAGATCAATCTAAAAAGGGTGTGAGAAGGGATTGCATACTCGAGAGGTAATTAAAAGTTTGATATGATGATTATTTCACAAGCATAGAATAGCGTAATCATCAATGGGGCACTTTTGGGTTTTAGCATTAAATATTTTTTATTATTATTTTTGATCAGCATT